>NW_022280163.1:443873-444351 GCF_004355925.1 Anarrhichthys ocellatus | reverse complement strand
ATATATACACACACTAGTCCCCAGCACTGATAAATGCATACATTATCAGTGCACCTTTAAAAATCTCTTTTAAACCAAGTTGAGGCACAAAGTAAAAAGGCACTTTTGGTCAGATTTAAGGCAATAATGGCATCAATATGCTTATTTTCTCAGATTTACACTGTAAAGAGGCCATTTTTTTTCAGTTTCACCAACTATTGAATGAATGCCCCCCAAAAAACAGCTTTTATAGAATCCCAATCCAATTCATTCTGCTCTCATTTGGATGTTTATATCCCAAAATAAAATTCTAACAAAGAAGGTGCAATCACAGAAATGCAGAATCACAGATAAACCCGATGTTTGCAGAGCGAAAGACCTCGAACGAGACTCCAAAGTGTCACTTTTCACTTATCAGAAAGCAAATATAGATTCACAATCAAAAGAAGAAAAAAAAAAAAAAAATCAACATCAGCTCTCTTGTTGTAAACCAGGGGTC
>NW_022280163.1:427026-438873 GCF_004355925.1 Anarrhichthys ocellatus | reverse complement strand
CTAGAGAGGTGGCCCTGGATTAACCGTGAGTGGAGCATGACAGCCTGGGACATGTATATATATATACAATATACTGTATATATAAACTTTTCACAAACCATGCACTTTTTTTAATGACATAAACCCTCCAAATCACTTCTGATGCATTGTTACATATCAGTGATATTTGACTTTATTTCCTTAATCACATGACTGTCAATGGGAAGCTTGAATAGAGAAGTTCATACAAGTGAGGGTTCTGTGGCTTTTTTCTTTCATCTTTTTCTGCAAGAATGCCGTTATTAAATGTGAAATTTCCTCAATCCCCCGCTGCAGGCTGTCATGCTCCACTCACGGTTAATCCAGGGCCACCTCTCTAGGCCTGTTGTCACCGAGAGGCTGCTGGACCAATTCCTGCAGATGACACGGACAGACTGGCCGTGTGACCCAGCAAAGTAAACCGTCACAAATAGTTCCACATTGAAACCATGTGGCCTAGGAGCATCTCTACTTTCAGGGAACAGTGTAGTCAAAACAGCAGCATATATCAGCGTCATCCAAGATTTTATCAGAGAGATTCTGAACACAGTGTTGCCGAATTCACATGTGTCTTCAGACATATGCTCCATTCTGACGCTGGGAATTGAATGTGTTTAATCAAGTGTGGGGGATTGATAATGTATAACAGACAGACCACATTTTAGAGCAGTGTTAGTGTTTGTGTAGACTGCAAAGAGATATTTTTATTCTGACAGATCATGCCTTCCAAAAGCAACTGATTACTAATGTAACCTGAATGTAAACAAACCAAAATAGAAAGGTATGGCATTGCTCCACTGTGTTGTGTCAATTCAAGTGTTTGTCTTTCATATAAACTACAAATGGAGACTGAAAGTGTTGTTAAAATGTCCATGCAATTCTATCATGAGCTCAAACCGAGGCCTCTCTGCAAAGCATGTGACATGAACCATGTTGTTTACCAAAATTTAAAATGTATTTTTACTAAAGGGGCAACAGAAACAAGTGAGTAATTGTGGTCAGATTCTCCATGGCACACTTTCAATTATGATAGATAGATAGATACTTTATTCATCCTGCAAGAAGAAATTTCTTCAGCAAAAATATATTTAAGCAATCAAAGTAACAGAGTAAAAAAAATGAAAATATTAAGTATAAAAATGCACAATATATACAATATAAATAACAGAGTAAAAAATATGAAAAATAAAAAATGCACAATATATAGAATGAAATAGAATAATATGAATTACCTAACTAACCAACCAGTAGTGCAAAGATTAACTAAACAACAGACAAACAACAGTGTAGTGGTGTTACAGTCATCTGAATGATTTGGCCCAAGCTGATTTATTGTAGAGTCTTATAGCAGAGGGCAGGAATGTTCTCCTGGATCTGTCCTTGTGACAGCAAAGCTGGATGAGTCTGTTGGAGAAAGTGCTCCGCTGTGCCTGCAGTAGGTGGTGGAGAGGGTGGTCCGGGTTATCCTATATGGATAATAGTTTCTTCAGTGTCTTCCTCTCCACCACCTTTTCCAGAGTGTCCAGTTTGCAGCCAATGAGCACGGCTAGGCTAAAGGCTATCTGGGAAGTGTAGTTTCAGTTTAGTAAAAGTTACCATTTTGTGATTTCGTTTACTTTTGAATGGAATTTACACTAATAGTACACTTGCTTTTTCCTAATATGGTCAAGGGGGCAGCACTCTATCCCAGCATGCACTAGTTGAAAACGTTTTTTGTTTTTTTTACAGGTCCCATTGTTTCCTGATAATTTCCTGGAAAGGAACTGACATATAACTATAAATTCTTCAGAAGGTTAAGTATGTGATTTGACACTAACAGTAGGGGGAAATAGACACAATGTTCTCGATGTTCCTGGGGCGTCCCTGCGGTCTGGACTACCATGTAAACTGCAACAAGCTCAGCTGAAACACAGCCAAGGAGTTTTATTGCACGTGTCTCTGTCTCTCCACATTTCCTGTCAGCCCATCTATAATAAACTCAGGTGTTTACTAAGGCAAACATCCCCCTATAAGGTTATATAACAAGAGTGCACTTCTGTTCATTAATTCAATTTTACCACATCTCTCATAATGACAACCTTTCAGATCAACTCCTAACCCTGATGTCACTCTTTAACAGCTCAAAAACATACTTAAGAGTGTTTGTTTCAGCTCAATATATAGTACCTTTTTTTCTGCAGGATAGTGCTATATTTCTTTGTCTATGAATGACTTTTTGGCAAACATATACACATACAAATATTTCCTTATTTGGTGTAGTAACAAAGTTGTCACCTTCATCAAATGTTCAAGTTTGTAGCAAAGGAAAGGGTTCTCACTTCATTACTATTCCACATACAGCTTTTTAACAAAGTCAGAAGAAAAGAAAAGATATATTTGAAGGTCCCAAAATAATAAGAATGTAAAGCCAACAAAGCAAACACACAAGGACTAAATTCCTTTCAGAATTATCGTAAATATATTACAAATGAAATTACAAGGTATTCCTTGAAAAACGATGCTAATAATTGCAGACAATGTTGATAAAACAGTTCCTGATACAAAGACTGCTGAGAGGAATAAGCTTCCCCTTTTCCGATGCGATGATCCAAGGACGGAGGATGTGGTACGCTGTACGGATTGTTATGCCCTCTGAGGCAAATTTGTGATTTGTAATATTGGGCTATACAGATATATTAAATTGAATCAAATTTAATTCTAATAATTGATTTTCTCATTGTAAGAAAACTACATGTTACATCAAAGCTTTGAGTAAAAGTCGCAAAACCTTTTTTTTTTATATTTACAGGTTTTATGACATAACAGAGACGACAAGTTCCTCACGGCTGAACTGGAGTTCAGACTCTGGAGAGATAACCCTTTATTTAAATCTTCACCAAATTGTCAAAGGAATTATTAGATTAAGATTGGATGTATAAATCAGATCTAGGCTGCAGACAAGCTTTGTGAAATTTACTTTTCCTACAGTAGCCTTAAACGATCCAAAAATATAATGGAGATTTGGAAATCTATAACTCCGTGGAATAGGAGCCAACTTCAAATCAGGATGCGTCTTTATGGCCAGGCAGGTAATGTTTCCGAGCACCAGATTCCCTTCAGAAAACCTCTCATTTTACAGCAGCAGGGGTCTGAAAGTCTGCTATGCGCAGTCCTGGATCCGGCTCTCCCATGTCTCCATTCCCTCCAGCGGGCCCAGCAATACGTCCTGGGTCTCCAGCGGTGTGGCGTCGGTGTTTGCTCCCAGCGGTGACCGGAGGAGCAGCGAGAAGAAGTTCTGCTCCTGGAGGAGGAGGAGACACTGCTGCTGCCGGGAGCTGAGCTCTCCTCCTCCCGCTGGAGCTCTGACTGCAGGTCGAAGGCTGCGGTGAAGCCGGATCTGGGTCTGACCACGGTGGACTGGTCTCTGCTGGAGGCCTTGCTGAGCTGAAGGGGTTTCTGGTGAACCTGCATGATTTCATCTGATTTCACCAGAATCCGCAGCGTTGGCACCGGTGACGAGCATTAAGAAGAACTATATAGACACAGACCATCTTCTCTCTAATGGTCTCGTTTACTGATGGCGGTCATATAGAGGATCAGGACTAAACTGAGACTGTTTGACAACCAGTTAAAAGTTCCTCACAGTAACTTTTTATAGAAATGCATCACTCATCATGTTTTGTTGGTGTTTGGGGCTTTTTATAGTTTCCCTGTGAATGTGTCTGTTTTTCTGTGTTGACGTGATCATTGTTTCTATGTAACCTCAGGGAGGTCGAGCCACGGCGCTTCATTGTCTGCAAGCGTTTGTGCAAAGGCAGAGTGTGCAAATCACAGCAAACTTTAGCATAAACTAAAAACAGACTGTGTTGATTATATCAACCAAGGTTGCAACAAAAAACCAGATGCTTGTGTGCCTTCAGTTTAGACCGATTACGCGTGTACTTCTTTGAGCGTCTCTTAAAACTCTATGATCAGAAGTTGCATGTTCTCTGCATGCATTGAATCAGACAATAACACAACTGCAAAAAGCATCTGCAACAATGCAGAGGCAACGGTGGGTAATAGTCAAATGCAATTACAGTATTTAAGTATTGCACTTAATCACAAGTCTGTGCATCGATTCTTTTATTTTTTAAACTCCTTATATGTTGCTGAACTTGTTGTCCTATGATAATTAAGACTTATACACACACCAGCTTACCCAGAAAACATAAATCGCACAGGATGTGACACATAGTAAAAGGTTTGTATCTCTCTATTTGTCTAAAACAGGGAACTGTGTTGATCCTGTGAAGCTAATTTGTCAGGATAGACCATGTAAAGTCCAGGCAGACAGACTTTGTCTCCTGATAAAGCGAGCCATTTCATTTTGCACTCTTTTATAGTAGCCACTAGATGGTAGCAGTGAACCACAGAGGTCTTGATCAGTCCTCTTCTAGTTGTTGTCTAATGTAAAAGTGCTCCTTGTGGTGCCCTGCATCTTGGTAAACTCACACACACCCAACATGGTGTGTCAGTGTCTGTACTGCTGAAACATGCAAACATATTTCCCATTTCTAATGCAATGTGAGTTCTTCTAAGTATATGTGCGTTAACTGTAATTTAAGGAAATTATATAAATAGGTTTTATACCTTGTTGACACATTTGCACACTTTAAAGGCGGTACATAGGCAATGCATCTGTGTGTCTGGAAGACTTTCGACACAACAGCTTTTTCCAATCTGGAAAAAGTCTTCGTGAGTTGTGATTGGCTGCATTTAAAGAAATGTTATATCATCTCAATAAACCACAGCATTAGGTAACTTTAAATAACAAATGATAAATATGCAGAGGCACAAACGGCAATGACTACACATCATGAATATATTTTTCATCGACAGGGAGCCCTCATCTGCATACTGCGTGTTGGAAAAGTACACCATGTCCTCGTACTCTAAACAAAGAGAATGTGGAACTCTTCCTCTCTGATGAAGTTAGGGAGTGAGTCATTTGACAAAACACCCATATGGGAAACAGAAGAGTTCAATTAGTTAACATTTTTTAATATAAAGTTGAATTATTTTAAATACAATCAATATATTTCATCTAACTTTCTGCTTTGGTATTCGTTGCAGCGCGGTCCCCTGCCAGGCGCTTGCCTTGTACAACTACAGTATGGAGATTAGTCAGAGGTGCACAGTTGGCCGTGACCCTTTTCCCCTAAAATTAAGAAACTTTATTAACCTTGGTTCAGACAGCTAACTCTCATAACTAAATCACAGATACAAGAGCCTTTTAAACTCCTGCATGTACAATATTACTAATTGATGTCACCAAGTCACAGATATTCTAAGTAAAAGGGTTGGTTTGCGGCTGCAGCCCGGCACCACCTGCTGTTGGGTCAGCTGTGATTTAATTCTAGTGATTTAATGATGTGCCTTTTTAAAAACAATCAGTAGTAGACTATGTTTGGGATCTTCTTCACAGCATGAAAATACAACAACTTAGATTTAAGTGTTCTTAGGAAATGAATTAAATGGCCTGTGCTGAGCTGACGGAGCTCCATTAAAATTAAAGATGTCATAATTGTGTTTGGGGTTTGTTCCCTCCTCATCCTGGTCACTTATCATATCTGTCTGCCAACCAAATCCAACACTTGTTTTTATTATTTATTCCTTTATATTACAGCTGAACAGCATTAAATACAGATACACATTATTAAATAAATAAAAATGTATAAAATAAAATAATTTAAAGCAGAAATAACTGCTTTAAGAAACTAAAACTGCATTTCAGGCTTTCTTTCATGTTTTTCCATCATATATTTTGTACAGTGTGCTGCAGTATTTGTTATAATCGGTGTGCCTGTGTTTTTGCAGTAAAATTTGGACAGGAGTCAGACAGCCTAAAAAAATTAAAGTCAGCTGAAGCTTTTCAACTAAAAGCACCACCTGAGAGTATGGCTCACCTGCAAAACAACAACAAATAGATGAAAAACAACTATAAGGAGACACAATATGACTACACAGAGAAACAATACGAGGGGCATTGTCTCATAACCTGGCCATGTCCAAAAGACGCAAACACAACTACGAAGGGTCAAAATCAAATCTGCAGTTTGAGATATCCTGACTTTCAGTCCCTAGTATGGGTCAAGCTCATTTCCCGGAGTGATCGGGGGGCCCATTTAAGTCTCCCCTTGCCTCTGACATCAATGTGGTTTACCGTCTTTATATTCTTAAAATGCATCTTTCATTCAACAACCCTGGGAATTGTGATGGCAGTGCAACTGAAAACGTATTCTGGTCTGTTTACAGTTTAGCATCATAGTTTAGATTAAAACACTTGAGTTCCATGAAGGAAGCAGCTGAAAAGGTTCTCTTTTGGTACAATGTAGTATTTCACCAACGGCAGTGTTAGAGGATTTGTTTCAAAAGCTTGCTAACTGTATACTGTATATGCTGCTGTGTCTTAACATGGTGACCAATACAAACAGCATTCCTCCGCAGGGAGGTCCCTGCATGGGAATGAACAAATGTAAAGTTTTCCTGTAACAGGCCACCCCAGAATGCCAAGTAATGCTGTAAAACTATCCTACTATATTTGAACCACCTCCTAATAACCTCGTTGTGACACCACAGCTACAGGTTATTATTTTTTGTGTGTAAAAACCTCATCTTCACATAACACTGTCACATTTTTCACAAGTGAAATAAAATGTTACATGAAGCTCGAGACCTACAGATACACTAACTGCAGAGTGCAGATACATGACTGCACTCTATACATGACTACGCACAAAACTATAAAAGATGCTGGTCTATCACTATGACGCAGCATGACGGGATGCTTCATCATTAACGGGCAATGCATATAGTCAAAATCAATGTAATTAACACAATGACAAGAACAAACTCACAAGAACCAGTCACATATATTTATATGATAACAAAGCAGGGAGAATAACATAAAACTCAAATAACACAATTCAACAGGCCTCACTCACCAAAGCTGCTGTTCACTATTTAAAGACAAAGTCCATCCTCCCTTCTTTGGTTACAAAGAGTTCAGTAGTGGTTAGATAACATCTTCTTTCCTAAGGACTTATGTATTCCTATATGCCCCAAATGTATAGCAGACTGTAAAATCCAGCAGTCAGCGAACTCATGCCCATCCATGACCAGGTTGTGGATTTATTTTGGTCATTTGACATTTAATGATACATGTTTGACTATGTAAAGCCACAAAGATACTGAGTTAACAATCTTTAAAAGCTATAAAACTCGAAGGAAAGAGCATTTACCTACCAACCGAAGACAGAATATGCCTGGTATGAATTAATTTCATCATTAAATCATTGCCCCCTATGCTGGGAAATCCCACCTTTAAACCACCATTGTTATTGTAAGAGTGCAGATAGTTAAATTAGCCCATCCTCATTAATTGAAGCAGATATGTCTAACCAAGTGATTTATGGTCCAAAGGCAGTTTCCAGACAGAAAGCACACATAAAGCCAGTGTCCCCCAGTGTTGGTTCTTGTGTTCCACTTTTACCACAATTATTCCATTATGACATTCAGATGTTTCAGTGGGATAGAGACATCGCCAGCAAAAACAACTCCAGGTTTTTCAGCCCATTTGGAAAAAAATGATTTGAGACACATGAAGCTCTAGTGTAAGTTCAGTCAGGAGGACTATACTCTCTCATTCCTAAGCCCGTAGTTTATTTCTCATACATCTGCCAAGCACTCCTCACGCAGGCTCACTCCTTATTTTCCTTTGCTCTTCGGGGCTGTCAATCATGACATCAGCTGTTCTGATCAGCTCGTCTCCTTTATCCAATAGACACAAGGAAGCATTTACATGGTTAGCCTATCATCTTGCTGCTGTCTCTTTTAAATATGATTGTCTCTCTACCGTCAGTACGTTCATGCTGCTGTTATGCACCCCTCCACCTCCCAGTCTTCATCAGATTCATCAGCTTCATCAACTCATCATTCTATCAGCCTCATCAGGGTTATCTTGCTGCTGCTCAGGCCAGACGCCCCCCCATTACAAATCTCCCTGTAGAGTCCAAGAGCCACAGACTCTGTCAAGACTTTATCATCACATCTCATCTGTTAATAATAAACAATTGTCTTTTCTTCATCAAACTTGGCTCTCCTGATTGAAATTCCTAAATGCTGAAACAAAGCTGATCAACCATTGTAGTCAATGACTCATATTAAGCTCTGTTTCACTTCCAGAGACACTCAGAAGCCCCAGTGGAAGATTACGTTAAAGCAGCACACGCAGAGGAGGTTCCCTGCTGTACCTCCCACCAAGTGGCCAAAAAAATAGTAATAATGCAGTAAAGTAGAAGAAATTCCATATAAAACATTCAAAACCACACATTCGGCACAGTTTCCATTTCTGCTGAAAATGTGCAAGCTCACTGTTGCATAAGGTCTTAGGTGGACTATCACTTTAAGAGTATCTTTCCACAGCCACCAAATGTTTGCGGTTGTTGTAATTGTTAGCAGTTGTTTTCTCATGTCGAAGACAATTTCTTCAAACTTCTTCAAAGTCTGGAGTTGGCATAGCAACCCGGGGAATACAAAATGAACAGCAGAACGTGTTTTTGCCCAATCCCATTGGTTGAAACCTCCCATTGTACAATTCATGAAAACATCCCTTGCGCGGTGACTTGAGGATAAAACAGATGACCTCATTGTTTTCAAAGCCACGGCAGTGAAGCTCAGCCCTGCTGGGGTTAAAAGCAGCTGGTTCAGCTCAGAGGAAACACTGTGAGCTAATTGCTAAAACCGTGTGCCTGTGTGGAGATCAGACAGACAGAAAATGTGTGTATTCTGGAATTTTTGCAGAGATTAAATACTTTACTGGTAAACGCCCCTTTAAACGGGTCCAATAATGCTCTTTTTTGGGTGCAAGTTACCGTTACATGTTTACATGCGTTAATGCTCAAAAAACACCTTGTTTTCTCATCCTGACTGACCTGCTGCACCTCTTCTTATATATATATACACACACATTATATGTATATCATTTTTTTATTTTAAATGAAAACAAAACAAGGCAGGGTTGTCATATTTGGTTTGAATGTAAAAATACTTTACAGTGAAGAACTGGAGTAAACTCATGAGCAAGACCAGCTGAGGTGGTGAGGTCATCAAGTTAGCTGCTGGTCCAATTGCAGAATGACTGTACCGCGTCCTCCCGTTCTTGGGTAAACAAGTGCGTACTTGGCGTACTTGATATTGAGAAAGGCCCTCTGTCTGAGCGCTGCTCCTCCTTCCCAAAAAGCCCATTCTGCCCTGATTAAACAGAATTCAGCCCCAAAGGCTCCCAGAGCAGCTCAAAACACTGTATTAGCTAAATGAACGACAGCATCTGTCCTGCCGTATCAGTGTGAACGCGAGTCAGACAGAAAGTCAGGAAGTAGAAGCCGATAGACCCGAACCACCGCCGCAACCAAGACTGAAGCAGGACGTTTCACAGGGGTAAGTTGTTATGTTATAGCTGTCTATGTAATGTTTTTTGTTTTATTTTATTTCAGTGTAATTGTAGAAACTGTGCCAGAATGCTCAGCAAAGTTGAACACGCCAAATATTACGACAGGTATATACTGTATAATCAATCACTGCACTATGTACCAAGCTAACTACCTGGAAAGACTAGTAGCACACAGCTAGCATTAGGCTACGGGCCTATGCTGTAGTGTTAAAACACACGTCCTTCTCTTTATCTGAGATGCTTAGAACTGTAATCAACAATATGATAACAGCATTTTATTTGAAGCAAAATTGTTGCCTCCCAAATCATTATTTACTTTATTATAAGAGAGTATTTCTTTTTAATCAGTGTCTTATTTTCCTCATTAGGTTTTGAGATGAATGAACCAGGCAGTCTCTCCTCCATGCATGTTCTGGCTCTACTAGTCGCAGCTGGCCCTTGAGTAACTTCACAAAAACATGTGTAAAATAGCAGCTCATAAACAGTCAACACACCAATCAATTGTCATTCCAGCTGATATTTGAAGTGATTTTAAAAATCTGTATTGTTAACATCTATCAATGTCGCCAGGCCTACGACAATTGTTCTATTTGTACGATGAATTTGGCTTTGTATGAAGTAGGATCAAATTCATTTTTTGAACCATAAATATATAATATTATCTTTTATGATATTGAAATGGTGTTCAACAGATTTTTGTTTAAGGCACAATGAGTAGGACTTGTTGTTTGCGGTTTGTAAACACAGCATTCAGAGTTGGTCCCTCCTCCTCCTCCTCGGCTCAATGACGGCTGCAGTGCTCGCCAGCGGGTGAAAGCTGACCCCAGATTCACTCTTGTTTTGGTTCGGAGCTTTATCCGCTTGGCATTTCGCCTCATCCCTGTCTCCTGCATTACATTAAGAGGGAAACTTCTGTCGTCCCGGATTATGGTCGCAGTTTAAAACACGTGATTAACGTTGTTAATGACACCAAACATAAAACAAAACTGCTTGGTTAGGTTGATAAAAACCTCATGGTTTGGCATAAAATAGGTAAGTTTGTTAAATCATTTAAATTACTGCCGTA
Source organism: Anarrhichthys ocellatus (assembly GCF_004355925.1). Classification (NCBI taxonomy): domain Eukaryota; kingdom Metazoa; phylum Chordata; class Actinopteri; order Perciformes; family Anarhichadidae; genus Anarrhichthys; species Anarrhichthys ocellatus. Next base: position 428,317 of record NW_022280163.1, on the reverse strand, counting down.
GATAAAAATAAGTCGACATTGACTTTTGGTTTCACGCAGGACACGAACACTGGTCCCTTGGGTTAAAATACTGTGTTTGATTGACCCATCCACCTCATCCCCATTCAGACTTCTGGGATTTAATTAAAAACGTAATTGTGGTATGTCAAATGTCATCTAAGTTAACCTCGTCACTTTAAATGCAGTTTGGTTGTATAGGAACGTCATTTTTATGCTTCCTCTTAGATGCATGCTCATGATCTGGCACCTATAGTCGCTCCATCTTTATAGAAGTCGATGCTCGGTAACGTCCCAAACACAGCAAAGTGGACACAAAATGGTGGGAAAATAAGGAAGAAAAAGATCAGAAAAAGAGAGCAAGAACAAGACAATCATGGGACAAATACAGAACAAGTTGATCATCTGCATGGAGCCAGGCCGCAGGTTGTCGAGCCAATGGTTGTGTGCGCCAGGGTCACGACATGAAGTTGGTGAGAAGTAAGTGAAAGCAGATGAGGGCACACTAGCCATGCGAGGACGTCCTCATCCGACACCTCACCTCGTCCTCCGTGCCAGGAAATGAGAGAATGCGAGTGTGTATTTGTGCAAGTATGTGTGTGTGTTGTTTTGATTGGATGTTACTCTATGGTGTGGTTTGTTAAGGGGGGGAACTTTTCTCTTATCAGACAGAAATAGGGCTGGTAAGTAAGTTGTTTCCATTTAAAGTCTGATACATAAGCTCCTCCCATTTAGTGCATTAAATAATTTGTTAGCATACTTTTTGTTAAAAATAACAGAAAAGACCTCACGCATCCTGAGATTCCTCCGATCCCCAACTGACAGATTGTGAAACCAAACAACCGTGGATCTGGGGTCATTTCCAAGCTAATCTTTTTTTCTGATCTTCTTTCTTCCTTACCTCTTTTCTCAATCATCCACCCTACAGCACATTATCTGTCAGTTATACTCCTCAGTCTTGGTACTCCTTTAAACTTCTATCTACAGCTGCTGAAAGAATGTTTTCCACGCTCCATTTGATGATCTACTTGTTCCATGTCACCCAATTCATAAAAATTCAGATTGCTTCCTTTCCATTTCTCTTCATTTTGGAGCATCAAAGACATAAACAAATGTCCAACTGCAGTCTATGAATCCCAGCCGCTGCAAGATTCTGTGCCAAAACATCATCTAAACTAAGCATTTGAGCAGGATTTGATTATGTCGAGTCAACCGGACAGACTGCACCTTTGATCCATTCACTTTCTACAGCCAAATTCAGCCAATTAGGCTTAACAAAGTTTGTCCTGGTTGA
>NW_022280163.1:408186-424426 GCF_004355925.1 Anarrhichthys ocellatus | reverse complement strand
ATATATATATATATATATATATATGTATGTATGTATCCAGCCATGGCTATTGCCAGTGGGAGGCAGCCATTCTGTCCTCTTCATTCAATACATGCCCCTCTGTCAGAAATACAGTTCATTTGGCAACAATCATGAATCTTTTTTTCTCATCCCGTGCTGTGAAAAAAAATTGACAAACAACTGAATAATATACAACCCAAAAGAGAAATGATTCAAGATGCAACATATGAAACCACGCCAACTACAGATACAACATTAAAGACTCTATTACCTTCACCATTGTAGTCTGGATAATCTCTTATGTGTGCTCTAGGAAGCACAGAGCAGACACATTCATACCCCCAGACAACCATAAAGCTGTCATTGTATAGAAGCACCATAAATAAGTTCAACTCACTGCCAAGCATCCCAGAAACTCTTACAGTTGTCCTCCAGTTTGAATAAACAGATGACTCTCCCCAGACAATACACAGTGTCTTGAAATATAACTATGGAAAGCTTCCAGAAGTTATGAGCATGCATGCAGTTCATCTTTGCTTGTTTATAAGTTTTGTGTACTTCAAGTCAAGCCGGTCCTGAAGGCAGCTGCCATAATACTTTACAGTGAAGCATCTGATATAAATGGTTTTGTGTTGTTATGGGTGGATTTATACAGACATTTCTTTAGTATATGATCCAAAAAGCCAATGTTAGCACTATCAAAAGGCATTTTTAGGACAATGGGATTCTCACTGTGGTGGACTTCTTTGAGAAGGATGTTCCCACAGTCTGAGCAGACAGTCAGAGACTGACAAACAGGTGACTGATCCTACTAACAGCTGGAAGATTACTGAGGAAATAGCAGCTTCCACGCAACCCAGCAGGGGTCAGCTGGTCCGCGTGCGCTGTTGGTGCATACTTGCTTTGTAATCATGCATGGGTTTTGTTGTTTCAGTCCTGACTTGTGAGGAACCAGGGAATATATTAAAATGTGGATCTGGAGGAGAGACAAATCCTTTTCAGCTTATTCAATAGGGTTGTGACGGTCATCATACCGTGTACGTTTGCTTGTCTACGGTATTGAAAACTGACCACGTATTGGGAATCTTAGCTGTTACTTTCTCGCATGAAAACATATTAAAACTTAATAAAGTGACATACTAACGGCTTTTAGCCTGGCTCAGAATCTGTCACCTCTGATGCCCGGTCTCCATGATGACGTATACCATGAAACCGGGACATTTTCTGAGGTTGTATCTCTGTCTCCATCACAACGGAGGAAACTCCATCTGCTGTTTTTGTCTTTGCTTTGAGTTCTCTTTTTTTCACATGCAACTAGAGTGATACTACATAATCTTCATTGTAATAATCATCACAGTCATGTATTATATTACTCTATAATTTAATTTAGTTTATCTTTAATCTACAAGAAAACTATGGATATTGATTTGTTTTTCCTTTTGTTACAAAATTCTCCTCATAATGAGAATCTTCTGAATAAAAAAGAAGTTGTTTCGACCTGTATATGATCAGAAGGCTATGACTATATGAGGTTATTCTGCATTACATTGATACATACGTTAAAGAGGAACTACGCCCCATTTTCAAAATTCATGAATGTTATTCCTATGGTCTAATACAGTTGAAAAATATTAATAGACATGAACGACTCTCTCCCTGTTTTACCAGAACAGCTCTAATTAACCAGCCATCAGAAGGATCGTGACTTTCTGTCTGTGGGCTGGACAAGCTCCCGAAAATCATCTCTGTTCATGGAGGCGTGAGCCAAAATGAAGGAATGCTCACAGTGATTACAGGCTTTGGTGGAGGATTAATTATCACTCCACGAATGATTCTGGTGAATGCACTGACAGCAAGCCAGGGACGGGGAGACGAGAGGTAAAGGACTTCGACGTGATTTGTTTAATGAGGTTCTGTTTTCCGAATCGACTAATTGAATTACAGACATTTAACAACCCTCTGAGCCCCAAGAGGTTTTGGGGCGCTTTTTGCTCCTCTCACATTTTACTCTCTGTGGCCTTGATTTTCACTGCAGTATAAAAAGTCCTGAACCTATATGGAAACAACACAATCATGGCTAGTAGTAGAGAGAATGTGCTATATACATTCAATTATTCACATTTTTACAACCTCTACTTAAAGCCTCTCCTGTCCTCTCCTCTCTGCTCTGTGTTCAGCAGCCTGCAGTTCAGTCGAAGATTCACCGAATTGTTTGTCACGACTGTTTTTCTCAGCCGAGTCAATGATGGCTTCCCAATTACGCTGAGGAGCTTAGAATTTAATGGTTTTTACAGCATCTGGTGAAAGCAAACTGTTTGTATGGGGCGAGATTTAAAAGGGTTTTTTAGGTAGAACTAAATATTTTGATGAAATACCATCATTTTAAGATTCATTTTGGCTACTTTTTCTGATGGAAGGCGTTCCATCAGATGATGTGTTCAAGGATCACATGATGTGTTCAAGGACCGTCATAAAGATGAAAATCTGGCGATAATGACGTTTTTTGCACCTTCTGCCTTGATAAATGGTGTAGTTTTAGCGATTCATTATAGAAAAATGCTTTTTAATACCGCCGTTTGTTGTTTGGAGACAGTTCTTGATTTTCTTTCCAAATGTCATGTCTCCAAAATGATTAAACATTCGAAGGTATTTCAAAAATGAGCTGAAAACAGCTTCAGCAACATTCCAACCCTGAGGCTGGATTTCAAGGTATGCATGCTCCCTCTCTGCATGAATTCTGCAGCATATGCAAGGCCGGAGTCCAGCAATGTAAACCACGTGGTGGTGGTGGTGTTTTTACAGGGCCAGATTTTATATGAGCATTTAAAATGTGCAAGGCAAGAGAAGGTAAAAAACAACTGTCCTCTGGATGGAGTTTTACTCCTGCCTCCTCCTAACCGTGGACTATAAGTCAGCGAGGGCTTTGGCACATTCACAATACAGTGTCTATTGTTGTGCTGTTGCTGAAAATCCTCCTCTGGTTTTCCATCGGTCTAGCCTCACATTGGAGGCCCACACCCCAGAAAATTATACTGAACCATAAACACTGAGACTAGTTTCCCACATGTTTTGAATCTGTCGAGGTATGGCTAGAAGTTCCACTATTATTAAATCTGATTAATTCGTTAGGCAGGTCACCCAGAGAAACGGAGAACAACATCCTGCTGAAAATTAAAACAGTACAAGAGGATGAAGTTGAATATGAAAAGGATGTTTGCTGCAGCGTAATGGACCGTGTGACTTACTTTTTCCTTTCTTTCTCTACTCCAGATCTCACGAAAGAGTTAAAGCACAGACCACAGCTGCTGCTAATGTCACGCTAGCACTGAATGTTCAGTATTTAGAAATGCGAATTAATCATTACAGATAAATATGGGAATAAAAAAAGATACCCTTTTAGTTATAAATCTTGTCAGGACTTTATTCACATATTAATCATGCACGCATTACCCCGGCTGCTGTTCACACTCCAGTCAGGGGCATATTGGGGTTAAGTTGTTTACATAAACCTTTGACATCATGCATTTGACTGCGGTTGCCTTGAATACACCAGTTAACGAAATTTTCCTTCATGCTCATGAGTTCAGTATGTGTCCATACAAGGACAGGTCACTTGTCTCTATGGGTGTAAATGCAGCCACTTTTAAACTATGGAAAGTACGGTAAACTACGGAAGCCAAGAACTGCCGAGCAAAAAATCAGTTATCCCGATATCACGAGTAAGTTAATTATCTTGTTATTTAGAGAAAACGAATGTTGTTATTTGACAAAGTTCGTTTTGTCTTATTACGTTGATCAGAGATCAAGAACGCCAGCGTGCATAGTGATAACTGAAACCCACGACGCCGCGGTCAAATCAGCTGACGGACACAAAGGTTGCTGTGCACACATACATATACTGACCCTCATGGTAAATACCATTCAATGGCCCAGATGGAGCTGACCATAGACTGGAAAGAAGTCTGTGTATAGAAAGTTTAATATAAAAAGACTGAAAACTACCGTTTTATCATTATCTCGTCATCTCAAGATAACAAGGATAATTAACTTGCGATCTTGAGATAACGGCATTAATAAAAAGAATTACAAGCATGGCCGCTCTCAGCTTTTGTAGTTAAGACAAGTGAAAAGGAATTCCTAAAAGTTTTCATCAATATTACCTTTTTTTTATATCTGACTAATGACTAACATGAAAATGCAAAATACTTGACTTTCACATTAAAACTATGGCAAAACTACTTGTCAAGGTTAAAAGTAATAAAGTTTGTTGTTTGGTTCAGACTACGGAGCCTCCGGCTCTGAAAAGTGAAGCCAATACTGGTGTCTTGAACTTGCATTCTCTCTACTGACCATCAGGGGGCGACTCCTCTGGTTGTATAGAAGTCTATGAGAAAATGACTCTACTTCTCTCTTGATTTATTACCTCAGTAAACATTGTAAACATGAGTTTATGGTCTCAACCTCTAGTTTTAAGTCTTTTTCAGTACAGCATGATGTTCATGTAGTAAATTATTAAGAGTCAAATAGATCATAAAGCAGGATATGCTTTAGGGCAGGGCTACCTTGTCGCTACCACTACCAGAGCCGTATGCGGAGTCTTTACGTCACTCTTCAACAGGCCAAATATAGTCACTTCCCTTCACTGGTTGCAAAAAACAAGATGGCGACAGCCAAAAATGCTGAACTCAAGGCTTCAAAACTGCAGTCCACAAACCAATGGATGACGTCACGGTGACTATGTCCACCTCTTATTCTATGGTTCTGTACAATGTGATTGGTTGATTAATTTTTATTTCTGGAAAAAAAAAAAATTACATAGCTTTTTCACTGCATAATATTCACATTATGTGTGAAAGTACTCCAAAACAGTTTGAAAAAATATATTTAAAATCAATTAATCACACAAAAAAATGCCCCTGGTTTGTAAAGGCCTTATAAGCAGCAATAATTGCTATTAGGCTATTATAATAACAAAAAACAACAAGAACGAAGCTGATGGTGAAAAAGGTTGGGGAAAGATTGTGGTCAGGGTTAATGTTTTGGAGAGATCACCACTAACTGTTGGTTGGAAGTGAGACGTGAACCCTGGTCTTCTACGAAAGTAAAACATTTTATGTACGAACATTAAACAACGGTCATTTTAAACGTCTGAACAAACAATAAAGGAAACTAAAACACATTTAACTAATATACTATATAAGTAATTCCAACAAAAGAAATGGAAAAAAAGGAAAGAGCTTCCATTCATCCTTAATTTAAGGCTGATTTATGATGTAGCTTTAAAAGAGATATTCAAATAATTTGTTAAATTGGTCGTCTGACTTGGCTCTTTGTTTTGTGGCTGGTTACACTGGGAATCAGTTCAGCTTTGACTTCTCACAGGTCCAGAGATCGAGCAGAGGCCTTTCCAAAGCTGTGGTGTTCCGGGAAGTTTTGCAAGACGACTGATCGTGCCAATTAACCAAACCCTGCCGTTTGGAGACTTCTTTTTTGGAATTCAACATAGCATTTATTCCACTGATTATTCCACTAAGCCGCTTCAGTGTGAGACTTTTCTTTCTTTGGCTTTGTCTGTGGTTTGCCTTTTTGTAAATGTATTACTTGTGGTCCCCCAAAAGACACCTTTTAAAAAAAAATGTTAACGTTGACGTGTTTCCAGCAACAATGGAAGAACTACATCACCCGCTAGCACAGAACACAACTGGCAGTGCAGCAAGCTACTGTCATACTGGATTTATGAGTTGGCATCTCAGTGGTGGGGTTTGTTATTAAAAGACCTCCGTAGTGACAAAAACAACATTATTGCCAAAGAGGATATGTGGACTAAGACACTTTTCCTCACAAATCATCAGCTAATAAAAATTATATTCAATTACTGTATCATAGTGGGAAGGGCAATGTCCCAAGGCCTTGCACATGTTGACTAACAAGCATTGAACAATTATTGTCACTTTTTGTTTAACAAGAGCTGGCACACGCATTCGGAATGAAGGCTCAAGGTTACTTAGGAAAGTCAAGGTGTAACCTAATGGGCTAAAAATACTCACAAGGTCACACTCTTAATGCTTCAACGGGTTTGCATGACGTGCCAAAGACATACAAAGAACAGCGAGAGTGATGACATATTTGTAACAGCAGGATGTAAGTGCTTTTTCATGGATATTTATGGTACACTGGAGTTAACAAGGGATGGCAATTGTTTCAGCTCTATACAATTATGTAACTTCCGTCCTCTCATGAATAAACTTTATTCTTGATTTTAATAATGCTGTATTATGGTAACCTAAACCCAAATACATTCTTTGTTATCAGTGTGTAACAAGAAAATATTGTTTTTTTTATATATGGCAGAGACACAGATTTCGTATTTTGAAAAAAGATATCGTACAAACATCTTGCAAGCAGCACTTGTTTACTCACCAGGAAAGGTGACTTCCCATCCTCTTTTTGGGATTAGAGAATGAAATTATTTTAATTGACATTCCCTGCACTTTAATTGCCTTTTGACCATCAGCTCAACTGTTAGTTATCTCCGCCTGGCATGTCTGTGGGGAGATGGTCTGTTCAGTCTTGTGTGAGTGTGTATCTGTCTATCCATGGATAATCTCGCACACTACTAGACCCATCACCCTGATATTTTTTGTGCTCATTTATGACTGTATGCTCAAGGACCTCTGGTGGTTGTGGTGATTGATTGACTATTTTATTGACTGTTTTATACCGTCATTGACTGCAGACTCCTCACTTCTCTTAACTCGCTGTTAATGGCCGCAAGTGATCAACGTCTGCTTCAGTAGCAAAAGGCATTTCCGCCAATCAGCTTGGCCAAAAACAAGTTTACTAGTTTTTAACAGGCCACATTTTGGCCTTTGTCGTGGCTCAAAAACTGACATCCATGAAAAATTTTGGGCTCATTTTGAACCAAAGCATCTAAAGATTAATTCCATAACCAATGTGTTATGTTCCACTGAAGGTAGGTACGACACAAGATGAATACATTTCATTTTTGTTATCTTCGCCGGCACCTTGCCTGTAAGGGAGCCCGGAGGAACAATGGATTTGGCCTTAGACTGTATATAAGGAGTAGACATAGTCTACCCATCATGGCAGGTTGTGAAATAGTCACGAAATGCAATCTCTTGTTTTATGTGCATTGACACAAATTTACAGTTTTGTTTTTTTTGTCACTAAGGATGCCAATAGAAAGTCAATTATGATCCTGCTAGTTTAAGCCCAACCATGATGTTTTTCCTAAACCTTACAATCTAACTCTCATTTTGTAATGAAAAAAAGTCGCACCGAGCAACAAAAAAAAAAAACTGACCATTGATGTCGTACTAGCAACCAATAGATTGCATTCCGTGACTGTTTCACCATGACGTTACCCATTTGTTTGTTGACCATGGTTTTGCAGCCTCAAGTTCGGCATTTTGGTCGCCGCCATCTTGGTTTTTTTGCAACCATATGCAACAAGAGAGGGAGGAGCTAAGTGCAACCAAACACTGAAAAAGATATCTTTAGGTGACCAAATTTTTACAATTACCTGAAAACAAAGTAAAACATTCTAAGAAGACTTGTCACAAGGACAAGAAGCATGATAAGGGAAAAATCAGACCAACTTGATCTGACTTGATGACACGAAATTGAACTGTCTCATGCTTGCTGCCAGTAGACTGGTTTCCCAGAGAAAGATAGTCCACAACATTTTTAGATTAACTTCTTTCTGGATTCAAAGGTCAACAGAATCCCTTGTGGCAAAATTAGCTTTTTGTCTTACATCTGGAGTGGGAAATTAATCATTATCTGACAAAAATATGGCACAGCACTTGAGAAAATGTCATTTTCTGTGGGAGTGACCTTTCTTCCTGTGAGTAAAAAGTAAGTATGTCCCAAACGATTCCTGATGCAGTTCATGACGTCAAATCATCTGTCCGATAGCATTAAACTGAGTGTTCTTTTCAATACAACATATCTGAAGCATGAATTGCATATACGCACTCACACACACTCCACTTGACTCACACTTAGTACTCACGGTCCCTCCACGTTCAAACTAAACCAGCATTCACTGACACACAGTAAGCGGTGATCCAGGCCAGACAGAAGCAACAGGTCACAGATGAAGCCAAAGGCCTGCCAGGAACGCTGTCACACATGGGACTTTCTCCTCTCGCAGATTGCTTCTTTTTTCTTTTTTTCCCATTGCTATCGTGGCCAACTTTGCTGCCAACTCAAATACTACTCACTGTCCCGGACATCGTAAGCAGAACGATGGAAACTTTTGTGCCTCACAACTGAACATTCAAACTTGATGATGCCAGCTGATGACATGAGTTTGAAACGAAGCACCGCACTGCTCTGCTTTTCCACGAGGAAATGTCTGTCCCAAGATATGTGTAAACCTTCCAGTCACAGTATTAGGACCACTGTCAGGACAAAACTAAAAATCTGAGATTTTGACAAAAGATTCCTAATATTAAAAGGAAAAAAATCTATTTGGAGAATAATGTTTCAATTTTATGAGAAAATTATATTTTTTAGGAAAAAAAGACATAATATAAGTGTTGCTTAAGTTTATTGGATTATGTGTTCACGTTTTAGACTGAAAGTCTATACTGTAGCCCATAGTTACCGTTTTTACCTGTAAAATACTTGAGTTGGGACTGCAGTGTCATTTGACTGATTTTCCCCTTTGGTCCAGGAATTGTACCGAAAAAAAATGTGGCTCAACCTCACAAAGATTGCAACAAAAAGAAATTCAGTGGATTTTCTGTCCTCAATATGAAAGGACACAAAAAAAGTCCTAAGAAGTTGTATGAAGGGAAAATGATGAACATTTCCCAAATATGATCCAACCAAAAATGCCTTTTTAGCTATATTTCGGTGACCGTACAAGCCTACATTGTTGTGCATGCTAGATTTGACCAGCCCTGTCAAATACCATTTACAGAATACTCAAAAGTAATTGTCACATAAGTAACATAAATTCTTCCCATCTGTGAGTGTAACCCTTTCAAATGTGAGATAATTACTGTCAGAAGGAATTTCCACAAATTCAGGATTTTCCTTTCTGATTGTTCTTAAACACTTTTGTATTTCCATAAAAACCATGAACTATACTCTATGACTGTCAGATCATGATGTCAATACTCTCTGGTATGAATCATAAGATGGCATGGAAAACACAAATGTTCCCAATTGTGATTTCAGCATTAGATTTTGCATTTGCGCACAAGAGTCACCAAGGACAACATGGGAGTTTGCTGTTATTACAGGATCAAATGAGATGAAGGCCTCATCAAGATAAAGTTTTGTGTTCATTAGAACATTAACATAAACTTTATGTGAACCTAAAAAATGACAACTAAGGAATCACTTTTGCACTAGAACTATTGCATTGTTGTGTTCTACAATAAAGAAATACCTAAATCTTCTTGTTTAAAATAGTTGAACTATTCCAAAGTCTCTCCAAGTACCCCCTGCCAACTATTTTTACCCCTGGTTGGGAATCATTGTATTACGTTATGTTGTGTTTTCTGTACCAACGAAAGCCTAGAACGGCCGTGCTTGCAACTATTTTCAGCCTTTATTGGACAGTGGACAGTGGAGAGCTGACAGGAAATGAGGGGAGTGAGATGGTTAGTGCAATGTAACAAGGTCTCCGTAATCCAACTATATTGGAAAAGTAGAGTTACAACTGAAACTTACAGTTTTCTTTGGTAATATTCGGTTCTTTGTGCTTTGGAATTGATGTGTAGCTGAATCCCTCATTCACTGACAGCATCACTGAGGCGGAGCAGGGCAGACGACCCTTAACTCTTTGTCTGCGGTGGACTGACTCCTCAGACAGCAGTCATGCATAACCAGCTGAGTCACACTAGTGTTGTGCCACAGTCGGCTAACAAGGCGAATCCTTGCATCATCGAGGATTTGCACTTCCATCATAAATCTCCTAGCAACCATGTCTGACACCATCACAGAGTTCAGTTCGTGGCTGTCTTTCAATAATGACTAAAAACAGTATATCACAATGGATCCGGTCCTAATGTTTTACACATGACTTCTGAGGACTTCTTAGTCAACTAAGGTTGAGTTCTAGGACTTTTCTACTTACACTCTACCTCCTGACAAAGTCCTACACACCACTATGTTACCACTATGCTGATGACACCTGCATATACAGGTCATATATCCACAATCTCCCAGGACCTGAAGTGGGCCTCCAACATCGACACCATCAGGAAAAAGGCCAAGCAGAGGTTGTACTTCCTGCGCCAGCTCAGGAGCTGCTGATTCTGTTCTACTCCACTATCATTCAGTCTTTTCTCTGTTCTTCCATCACTGTGTGGTTTGGATCGGCCACTAAACAGGACAGAAACAGAGTACAACGGACTGTCAGGTCTGTAGAGAGAATCATTGTATCCAGCCTGCCCTCTATCCTGGACTTGTACACCTCCAGAGTCAGGAAACGTGCAGGAAAGATCACTGCAGACCCTTCACACCCTGGACACAAGCTGTTCCAACTCCTCCCCTCTGGTAGGCGCTACAGAGCACTGTACGCCAAAACCACCAGACACATGAACAGCTTCTTCCCGCTGGCTGTCACTCTGATGAACAATTAATCAGAGAAACTGCACTACTACCTCTATTTGCACTATTACCTCAATTACAGTCGTTGTTGTATAGGTTTATGTTAATATATATACTGTATATACTTTTGGATATATATTTGTATTTATTTGTACATAGTCGTTAAATGTTTATACTTACATCTGTTCTACTTTTTTAGTTGTCTTTGTTTTATGTTTTTTATATTTCTCTTGTCTATTTGTAAACTTGTGTATGTACGTTGAGACCAAAGTGAAAACGAGTCAATGGCAGTGTAAAACAAGCAATAAAGGTTTTTTGAGAAAGTGTGAATCACCTCAACCGCGAGAGGTCCTTGAACATGCAACCGTAACTGGCCACCCGAAATTACGTTAGCACAATGTGAGATTAGACTTGGACAGACACAGAGGTGCACACTCACTCACACACGCAAACATGCACATGATCCTCCTGGCAAAAATAATACTGACTAAACTGTCTCCATTTTACACTCACTGTATTAACCCTTATTTACTCGATAATATGATACTGGTGGATATAAAACACAGATCCTACAACTAAAGTGAACACATATGAGTTACACTTTATTGTCTATTTCTGTTTATAGACTTGAATGTGTTTTTTGAATATTTTTTGTATCCACTCTTTTGCCTAGAGCCATTTCTCTGCTATTATATTATTATATATTTCAGGAAAACTAAAACCAACAGCTTACTTTCATCAATGTCTACAATTTAAAATAAAAGGCTCTGAGTAAATGACCTTGGATATGAAGATGTCTTGGCACTTGTATTTCAGATTGATGACTTGGGAATAAGGTTGGACTTGAAGTCCGAACATCTTACATCAACACAAGAGAGTGCATACAGCTGCCACAAACAATGACATGATTAACTTTTTTCAACTAAATGTATTGTGTCTCTGCTTGTTTAGAATTTAGTGTTTCTTATACAGACAGCACTTAAAATGTGTTTGTATTTGAACCGGCCTACTTTACCTCATCTGGAGTCTGGTCCATTTGTTGCTGTGACAATGAATGTCAACTCGGAGTTGGACTGTAAATCAATTAATCAAAACTTTTTCTTTTAGGTTCAAGTTGTGCCAATTTTCCAGTAAGAACAGTAAGAACAAATTTTGTCACATTTCCCTGCCCTTGCTCTTGAAAATATTTTTGACTAGATATCCATCCCTTGCTTCCGCACTTCTTGTTGTTTTTTTTTTCCTTTTTCTTTGGCACTATGTTTTGGCTTCTGTGTACTGAGCTCTGCCTGAAACAGCCAACTCTTGGATGCCCACAGCGTCCCAGTCTCCTGTAGCCCTCAGATAGACATGAGAACATAAATAGAAGGAAACACAACCAGGAAGCAGTGTGTTTACTAGGCAGCAGAGACAAGGCTCTGTTGTTGGCAGGCAATGAAGACAATGAAGGTCTGCTTTTAAATAAGGTGTCAGCTGATAAAACATATTGTTAACGTGGGATTAGACTAAACCACAAATGCACATAAATTATTTGCATACACCGTATAGCTTGGACTTTATTTTACAAAAAATGTGTCAATTCTGTATTTGAACGATCATGAGGTGAATCCACCATTGTACTTACATTGTCGCTTATAGTCAAGAACCCACAGAGAACCACTCAGACTCTGCAGTTCCCCTCAGCTCTACGGTCGTATGTGAGAAGTCAGTGTGAACAGGAACCAGAATTAAAATGCAACAATGTATAATTTTCTTGCATTGGTCTGGACCAAATGAACCCAACTACAGATCTGAAAGCACCTTAAGAGAGCTACGATAACTAAAATTAATTTGAATCAGCAGAATATGTAGAGCAGAAATACAGAAGACTATTCTTGGGAAGTTGAACCAGAAGTCATAAACAGGCCTTAACAAGGCTGCTGCTGCAGCTGGGTGATACTGAGAGCTGTGGCCTCTTTTCAGAAGTTGAGTGGAAAAAAATGGGCTGAGAATTTGCTGTTGTTCAACCCCAATACAAACTCCACAGTGCCACATTCATTAAGCAGCCTATAGCATTAGGACTGCCCAATATTTGTCATGAAGTTGAATCGCAAAAAAAAAAAAAGGCTATCTGAAAGAAAGACTTCATCAGCATCTAATTTTTTAGCAATAATTCTCCATTCTTCACTATTCCTTCTGGTAAAATGGAGTTTCTAAAAGTGGAAGCTATTAAACAAACATCATAAATCCATAGAAAAATTCACAAAATACTCATAAGTATAATCCAACTCTGAGGTATCTGCTCATATTCTCAGTAGGTCCATCACCATCAAGCCTCAAGTAGCCCTGCGCCACATCAAAGATTTAATTATCTATAAGTACTTTTAGTCAAACAATGGTCCGCTCATCCTCTGTTCACTCCGTATCACATCCTGCCTCTTCCGGCACAACCTCACTATTCTCCTCTATCAGTCGGTCCGAGATGTTAAGGATCAACTTTGATCCCACTCTAACTCTCTCTGCTGCAACAAAGCCAAAAAATGGTTGCGCAAGATTTCCATTTCATCAAGCCAACTGGACCTTTGAACTCAGCAGAATGTTTGTTCAAGAATACACCCGTTTTATCAACCTTTAACCTCCTCTCCTTCAGTTCCATTGTATTTATAACTGTGCGCCTGTATGCACTGCAAACTTCATTCAAATTAGAAATGCACATTGTTGCGCATTAATGAACTGAGCACAAAATCAATATAATGGCATCTCCAGTTTGAGTTATTGAAAACCATACAATTTAAACTACAAAAACGGTAAGTTTCATAGCTGAAAATCTGGACAAGTTGTAAGCTTAAATTAAGTCTGTGGCTCAAAGTATGCAGAAGTAGTATAGTAGAACTTCAACATGGAGAAGGTTGAAGAGGATTTGAAGATCTCTTCCATTCAGTTCCTTTATTAAAACATTTTAAAAATGAATTATTTGGTATTTCTATTGTTTAAGAATAGAAGGTAGAAAAAAGTTAAATACAAACACAAATGTCCTTAAAGTAATGAGCATTTTTGAGATTTGTTTTTGTATTTGTTTCTATGAAAGTATGCAGAAATAGTTACAGCCTTCGTGCAGAATACGGAATGATAAAAATTCAAAAAACGATAATGTGAATGCAGGACCAGTAGTATCAAGGCTGTCTTTGGACTGCCTGTAGTCATTACACCTACCAACATATGAGTGAATACACCTTCATATAAGGTGAAAGAGCCATGCTTGCATAATGTATGGCGACGAAAGTATATAAAGTATTTTTAATCATTCTCAACTTTTACTCTTTGCACTACTAGATCAACACACTTTACCTCTGTCCAGCTGGAGGGAAACTGTTTCCAAACAGGGACGGTCTCATTTTTGTTTGAAATTCATGCCATGAACAAAAAATATATTACGAACCAGACTGGGAAAGAAATGTTATCCTTCCCAATGTGCTGTACAACCACATGTAGGTCAGAGCATTAGGGACGAGGTTGTTTTACACGGGGGGGTTCATGGGGAGGCCTCGCTGTGTGGGAAAACCAACACAGACTCACCGATAGTTTGTGTGTTAGCGAAAAAAAATGACGGGAATCACAGCCGGTGTTGAAATTCAGAGGAACTGCCTTCCCCGTTTTTATCTCCTGCTAAGACTTCAGGGAGCTTTTTCTGAGACTAATAACAGCAGAATGGGTCATTTCCCATTAAAAAAAACGTAAATTTAGTAGTCCTTGACCATCCCATTCATAAATTATGTCTATATATAATACACCAAAGCCATGGAGACAAGACCACAGGATGTGTGGGAATAGTTGACCTGCATGAGGACGCGACCCACTGCGTGAACATGAACCCTAGACGCTTTGCAGTCATGGAAAATACATGAATTCCTCACTAGATTAGCTCAAGGCTTCCAAACCCACCATCTCCACCACACACATAGACACACACACACACTCACACACCTCCAGAACACAAAGACATGTGAGGTCAAACACCCTGTTTCTAATCGAGTTTGTTCTACTGCAACATGACAGCTGTGATCCTCAGTAAAGATCCTTTCTGCAGAACAACCTCTGCCCATAGACTGTGTATAAGAAGTGGACATACTCACTTTGACGTCACCCATTGGTTTGTGGACTACGGTTGTGAAGCTTCGAGTTTGACATTTTGACCGTCGCCATCTTGGCTTTTTGCAAACAGAAGTGACACAAGAGGGTGAAGCTAAGTGCAACCGAACGCTGAGTAAGACATTTTTAAGCAATTCACTTTTATGAACTGAAAACACACTGAAAGTTGTAAGACGAAAATACAGACAACTCCCAGACTGGACAAAGCCGTGGTAGTGACCTGTCAATTACAAGGTAGCCCCGCCCTAAAGCATACCCTGCTTTATGGTCAGTTTGACTCTAAATGGACCATAACTTACTAAATGAACATCATGCTGTACTGAAGAAGACTTGAAACTAGAGATTGAGATCCATAAACTCATGTTTACAATGTTTACTGAGGTAATAAATCAAGAGAGAATTAGAGTCATTTTCTCATACAACCAGAGGAGTCGCCCCCTGATGGACATTAGAGAGAATGCAAGTTGAAGGCACTTCAGCGTTGGGGGGGGCAGTGTATTTAACTTCCTCTAAAGTAAGGGTCTTTTTTATATGATAGCATTCAGTACCTTACAACTTCAAGGTGCTTAATACCAAATTCAGAGCATATCTATTGCCTTCACACGGCGACGGCGGAACCAGCAGCTAACAGCAAACGGTGCTAACAGCATGCATGACAGTGCAAAACACAGCAACAGTGCTAACAGAGCTAACAGTGTTTACCTGAGGGGGAAATAGAGGGTGGGCGCTAGGCTTCCACGATGACGTCGTGGGTTGGCGTTATCAGCTGTAACCGCCTTATGAGTGCAGTGCAGAGAGATTTGCATGCACTGAAATGCATGCAAGGTCAGGCCGGCTATGAGAAGCTTTGATTACAACACACACAGAGGGAGAGCAACTTCATTCTCTGCTCAGGTATAAAACTGGCAAAAGAAAATGCTAATTAATGTGCTTTTTCATCCACTACAAATATGCAAATATTTGGAGTTGATTCTTCGAGATAAATATCAGATGCTGTACCAGTCAAACCTCAAATCATGATAATGTAGAATGTAAATACAGTCTCCTCATCGCTCCACACAGATCTGATGTTTTCCCCTCATCAGTGGAATACTGGTTATACGCTTCACATACATCTGTTGCACTTTGTCATATTTCGTTTTTAATTGATACACCGCCAAGTATACATTTTAGTACACAATACAAAATTAGGACACTGGTTGTTTGAAAAAATATTTTTCTCCTTTTAATCTGTGGGTCTGTAATCTTCCTGATTAGCAAACTTCCACTCTCTTGCTTTTCATTACGATTACTCGTTACTCCAGCCAGCGGCATGAAAACAATCAACTAGTCAAATGTTATCACCGGTCTGTGTTGACTTTTGAGTTCTTATGTAGAACAAAAGGTGTTTAAGGAGCCAGAAAATAAATGTGTGCGCCCCAGTGCATGTAGTACATGGAAAGTGTAGAGCACGGAAAGTGGAAACAGCCAATGTGTGTGTTTGTGTGTGTGTGTGTGTGTGTGTGTGTGTGTGTGTGTGTGTGTG
>NW_022280163.1:395049-408176 GCF_004355925.1 Anarrhichthys ocellatus | reverse complement strand
AGAGAGAGAGAGAGAGAGAGAGAGAGAGAGAGAGAGAGAGAGAGAGACTGGTACTTACAACCACTTTACAAGGGTCCTGGGTATTTTTTCTGTCAGCTTGCCATGACTGCCTCCTCGGGGGGAGGGGGGGCGGGGCGGTCTTTTTTACTGACGAAGTAAAGAGAACAGACGATGTTCCTGTCCATCCGTCCATGCATCCATCTGTCACCGGTCAGTAGCGTTCCAGGTGGGACTGGGAAGAGCGAGGAGGAAAGCTGAGGGGAAACGCTGGTGTTTATGGGCTTTGTAAAGACTCACAAGGGAGGCTGAGTTTGTTTGGATTTTCCTAGCAATCAATCTGTCAAGATCAGCATTTTTGGGAATCAATACAAGTAACACACAGCTACTGTCTTGTTTTTTTTTGCAGAAATTTCTGCAAAAAGAAACAAAATTTTGTGGCATCCAAGTTTCGGTGGTGTATTGTTTCTTAGCCTAATTTATTGGAAAATTGGATCATCCAAAACCCTAACCAGAATAACTTACATCAGTATTAAAGGAAGAGTATGTAACTCTTGTAACTGGCACATTTCCCTTCATTTCCCAAGATGCTCTTCAGTCATCTGGTTCAAAGCTGCATTATGGGATTTTTTTTCGTTTGTTTTGTTTCGGTCAGTTGGGGTCAGCAGAACATGCTGAAAAAAACACAACATTGACATTTTACTCTAAAGCTGTTGTAGTGAATGTGTTAGCTAACTGTTTGCAGTTGGAGACAAGTCTGTAAGCCAGAGAACCAAAAGAATGAGGTTAAAAGGCAATGAAAAGCATTACAGTGCTAAATAATAAGGACTGTGAAACTTGGCTAAATCCTGGAAGAACGGTCAGCAGAGTAGCCAGGCATTAGGCTGTGTCGTCACTGCCGAGATGGCGACGGGCGGAGCCACCCACTTTGAGCTTTATTTTGGCTGTTCAGAAACCTATGAGTGACACGGAGACTAGATGTTTTACACAGCCTATGGTCTGACAGGCCCCACACACACGAACCAGAGGACAGCAGAGCATCTCTGTGCTGTGTGTGTGTGATGAACTAAGAATCTAACATTCTCAAATATATATATAATAATATGATCAAATATAATCATGTATGCAGATCAGAATCGGCACGTGTATTTATTGCAGGTCAATCATGCATTCAATTTCCCCACTGAAAAAATGATAGCTCAGCAGAACAGTATAAAACAATATATTAAGAATTTCTTGATTGGAACAACTTTTAAACTGGTGTCCATATACTTAATTCACATTTGCATAAACATAAACAGCCTAGTTAGCTACTTCTTAACCACACATAAGGCAGATGATTATATAGCGATGGAGCAAATAAACACCAATTAAGTATTGATTGATTGATTCACACATATCTGAACCACAGTGGCAACCACCTCAATGAGTGAAAATGCAGCCTTAACGAGTCCACAAAGTGCTTTACTGGGGGAATAATTAACCATAATCTGTGTTTTACGGGTACTAGAAGTCCAAGAACAAACATAGTCCTTTTGCTTCTCCACCTGAAAGATGGTTAGTCTGCTCTCAGGACACGGGGGTGTGCATTACGTCAACACTGCGTGTGTCTCTTAACTGTCCTGTCCAACGTGGTCTCACAGAAATACATGGAAAGACCACTATCTCAAGCGCATTACGTGGTAGTGGCACTCAATGTGTTAAAATTACATGAAAACAATGTTACGTTTTAGGCAACAAAATGAACGTTTAGGTTTAGGAAAGACATCACAAAAGCAACAACACTTTGGGACACAAACATTGGTCTCCTGGTTGAACGTCCTCCACAGCAGTCACTATTCATACATGAGCAGTAGAACATAGACAGCATGGCCTGCACCAACTCAGTTCTCTCTCTTGAAGACGGAATAGTAGAGGCAACAACTCTCAATACACCACAACAAAAGAAGGCACTACCTTGCAATGCGATTTGGCACTGCTATAATACCACAATGCAAGACTTGGAGTTGAGAGACAAGGTCTATGACCGGATTGTCGTTACCGGTTCATTTTTTAGGTAATAAAAAGCTAAATCGTCTTCAGACTATAGCCGATGGGTTCCCAGATTGCATTGGTTCCAATGCGCTCCGCCTCTTTTGCTCTTTTCACTATTTACAGCCATTCAACAAAAGCCTGCTTTAACGTGATTGTCCAATACCACTCTGACTACAAAAAACAGAACAAATGGAAACCAGAACGCTTCTGATACCAAAATCTTGCCCCCTTGTCTACAGATTCTGCATCCATACTCAAATATCTGTTTATAGAGATTAAAGTTAGGGAGATATTGCAGTCAGTGGAGAGCAGGGTCGTCCTTCAATCAGAGGATCGACGGTTCCATCCCTGGCTCCGCTAGTCCATGTCGATGTGTAAGACACTTAACCCCAATTTGCTCCCGTAGCTGTGCCTACGGTGTGTGAATGTTAGTTAGTCCTGATGGGCAGGTGGCATGGTAGCCCCTTCCATCAGTGTGTGAATGGGTGAATGATGACATGTAGTGTTAAAGTGCTTAGAGTGGTCGGAAAGACTAAAAAAGCGCCATTCAGGTACAGTCCATTTACCATTTACAGACAATCGTAAAGGTTTACTCACACACTCTTTTAACACACAATAACTTATTACAAATTGTAAGGGGGTTAAAAAACCTTCAACTTGATTTATACAAGAAAATCCAAGCCAGATATGTTCATGCAATCATTTCCTGTGTTCAGCTGAAAATGTCTTTCATAACCTCTGGTAGAGCTCCTGTTCCACAGCCAATAAACTCTATCAGTGTCAGTCAGACATAAACCAAGAATTATATCCTGATAAGTTTCTGTGCCTTGTTTTACCATTTGGATGAGTAGTATGTTATTGAGGATTTCTTGACATACATAGTTTGAAATAGGTTTTCCCTTGCTTTCTATTTTGTTTTATTGTGGTTCATGAGCCACAATGTCAAGCAGGAATGAAAACAAAGAGGATGAAGTTGTAATATACTGTTGCTTGCTTAACCTGACGGCTTGTGATATCAGCCAGGAGTCCACGAGGGGGCATTTCCTGCCATTGAGGCGGTGGATCTACCTTTCCCCCCTCTGCGCCCCAACGCAGGACATGATTTACACTTCCAATATTTATCTGTGCGTCTCAGATGGTGAAACACAATATCCTCACAGCAAGTTCGTCGCAGGTCAGCCAGGCTCGAGGAGGGAAAGCAAAACACATCCCTGCCAGAGTTTCAAAACCATGACTAGCTGAGATAGGTATTTTTGACAGGACTGTGAACATATTACTTTATGAACACCACGTTGTGGGTGTTGTTGAGATTACATCAAGTTTCAGTTACCTAAAATGGAGAACATTTTGTGATTTTAAGGCTTAAAAGAATTCTTCACCTACAAATTGACCTTTACATCAATAACTCACCCCTGTTCTTTGGAAGATTACTTCAAAATCAAAAAACAGAGAAAAGTCTTAATGAATTGAAGTGAATGTGGACGGCATTTAACAACAGCAAAACTAAATCAAATGATCATTATGAACGTAAACAACCAACATGGCTATTGCTAGTACTCACAAAAGTTAAGTTAGCAGCTTGTGGACGACTCCGGTGACGGACAATAAGTGCACGGTCAGAATATGTGCACGCAGGCAAGCAGGTAACCCGTCCAATCATGACATTCGGGCTGAATGAGATGATTGATTACAGTCCTGTGACAGCCACAGAGCATTTGATTCATTGATTGCTGTCAGGATGTAATGAGAGTTATATCTAGAATATCAAAAATGTTTCTGAAAAAGATCACCAACCCTGGCTATAAAGGAAAGTTGCAAGGAAACTTATAAGTTGTACTTTTACTGATAAGGGTCCGCATATCCTTTCCATGTGTGTGTGTGTGTGTGTGTGTGTGTGTGTGTGTGTGTGTGTTTACATAATGACCAACCACTCCCTCCCTGGAGGGGATGTGCGCCATCGGAAAGGTCATGGTTGGGCATGTGCTCTGTCTGTCCACTGGTTGCCACCCATGACATAGCGGCTGAGCTTAGTCAATTCGTCAGGGTGTGGGTGGCACAGGGCGAGTGATAAACTGAAGTGTCACTCACAGTTGTGTCTGTGCGTGTGTGTGCGTGGGTGAGAGTGTGTATGTGTGTTTGAGAGAGTTCATCCACATGCACAAACATGGAGCCCCCGTGCGCCTCTGCGTCTGTATGTGCAGATAGGATTATGTGCATGTAGGTGTGTGAGAGAAAGAGAGAGAGGCCACGGGTAAATTAACCTCAGCTCTCCTTCCCTTCATCCTCATCCAGGACATGGAAAACACCTCCCTTTTCCTCCTCGCCTGGTGACAGCTCTTGTACTTTAACGACAATAAAAATTTACGTTCGGTTAACTCCTTTGTGGAGCAGCCAATACTAAAGGTGGATGGTGCAACACGGCTAATAACCCAGTGTATCGAGTAAGCACAAATGACAACTTTCAGACTCATCATTCTCTGTAGCACACAGATGAAAGGAACTCTTTATGGTCTAGAACAGCGCTCTTCAACGTTTTTCAGGCCAAGGACCTGATATCAAATAGCTTTTGCGGCTCCAGACAAATTTTATTAGGTGAAAAATAGGGTAAAATGGCTCTTTGGATAGTAAAGGTTGCCGACCCCTGGTGTAGAAGAACTACAGTGTCAGAATTGAAAACGTGAAAACGTAAATGGCCCCAATCTAGAGCCTGTTGTAAGAGTAGCATTTGCGTTAGCGAACGAGTTGGCAGCGGGGCTGAAGAGAGTTAGCTTAGCTTTGAGGATTTCAAGTGAATGTACAGTGGAAGTCGCAGTTTGTGCAGAAATAAATGTTGCTGCTCGTCAAGACCAACAGAGGTTTCCCGTGTTTTGTTTTCCGGTCCAGGAGAGCAAAACAACAGTGCCCACTCTGTGTTTTCCGACCACAGTTGAGAAACAGGTTGGTTTGTCTGTTCTTTGCCACTGTAGAAACATGGCGGTGAAGAGGGCCCGCTCCGTAGGTAGATATAAACGGCTCATTCTAAACTAACGAAAACACATCTCTGCCAATATATCCCCCTAAATGTTCCACACTGTTACTTTAAATCTAGTACACGATGCAGTAACTACCTTGCCTCAGATATCCCTCATGTACGCACTTATTTTGGCACCACCGATTTCAGGTACTATGCACCTTTTAAAATGGAATGAACTGCAAACGGCCCTCGAGCTAGGGTGTTGCATTGACTTAGAGATTTTAAAGATTTACAACACACTTTCATTCCACCTTGTCACATCGTCAGACCCCTTGGCAACACTTTCTTATGCACTGGATGGCCCGGCACACAGTCGCAGAAAACACGGGGTTAACGTTGTGAAGTCACACAAAAAAACCTAAACCTAAAAAAGTTTAGGCGACAAAACCACTTAGGTAGGTTACGGAAAAATATCATAGGCTTACAATAAGTACGTAAACTAAGTAAAACGTAAACAACGAAACGTAAGTACAGGAAACACGTCCCAAACATCACTAACGTAACTTCAAAATAACTCCGGTCTCCTGGATGAAGTGTTTGTTAGACCCTTCGGCCCTGTGTGTTTTTTTTAGTTTTTTTAATTTTTTTCTACTACGTCATCACGCTCCCTGAGCGTTTTCTCTGAGCCTCTAATAATGACGTCGATGAGTTTACATTGTAGTTATTTGGAAGCCCGATGCGTCTCATACAGACGTGAAAGGGTGCCTCGTGTGTCGGTATCAGATGGGGAGGGGCTTGATAAAGCGTCAGTGGGAATGACAACGGGCTGAGCTTTATTTTCTGGTGTTTTTTACGAGTCTTGTAACAATTTGTAATTCCATGTTACTGTCTGATTGTGTCCTTGTGAATGTTTCTTGTTCTTAACCTCAATGAGAATGAATGAATAACATTTTAAAAAGCTGCGATAGCTTCCCCTGTTTTGTATTCTCTGGCGCTCCGAATATCGATTTCAAACCAAGACTGTGGTGAGGATGTTGTCAGTGGCGCTGACACCAGACCTCGTCAAAGTAACTGCGCCCCGTGAAAACACTGTGAAAACATTGTGAACGTGATGACTGGAAAGAGCGAGGAGAATATAAACAGACTTCAGGGCCCATCTTGAACGCCCCCCCCCCCCCCCTCCCGGGTAAACTCAGCATGGGCACTGAAGCTAGATATCAGAGAAAATATTTACGGAGGCCGACCGGTCTGGTTTTTGTCGCCAAGCTGACTTTGTGTTATGGTTAAACAGAAGCATGTGTCACTGTATTGGATCATAACCGTGGCGCCTGCTGCTAGGCGTCCTAGCCAAGATTGGAATCTTAAAGTTGAACGTTCAAGACTCAAATAAAAACACTGATTATTTTGTTTCTATAACGTGAGCAAAGGGTTCCTATCCATGTACGCCTCTGTCACATCCCCTCCACCCCATTTCATCCCACACCACCACACCCCTTTAACGAGGGCACTGAAATAACATTGAGCCTCCCTACCTCTTTGAATTGTGGGTAGTTCTTCACTGTGGCATAAATGTCTTTAATCACAGTAATAAGTCCGTTTTTTACATCTCCGAATACAAATTTTGTTACAGCTGACAATCATTTACATAACAATGTTCTTATGGTTCTACACTCTACTGCACTGAAACATATATTTCATCTCCCATTACAACCACTGAGTCACTCTGTGTCAATTTGGGAGGGAATCAGTCTGTCACATTCCTTCAAATCTACTCGACCAAAACTCCAGTTTACATAATGCACCTTTAGTCACGTTTTGTTTCTGCACCAAGGGGCTGTGGGAAGTATGTCCAGCCCTCTTGTTCCCACTTCCTCTTCCTGTCCAGTCACTTTCCCCCCTGGGGAAAGTGGAAGGCAGCTCTCTTCCTCCTTCGCCAGCCCCGCCAATCTGAGGGAAGATGTTGAATAGTTTCAGGGTGATGATTGATGAAGATTGAACATAAGTCAGACAATTGTGTCTCTGCCTCAACAGTTATTATTGTACCTTCAGGAAATTTGAATCCGTGCGTCAGTGTCTCTTTGGGAAGGAGTGCTTTTCTTAGTTAATGTTTCTATTATTAAGTTCATTGTAAATTGTGCTGTTACTGGTGACATGGTAATCAAGAGAAGTGACATAGTTTTGGAGTACCCCTTTACCTACAGCAAGTGAGGCAAATGTTCTTTAAGGTTGCGTTAATTGGTTATGTTTTTGGAGACTTTGGGGCAACGGTACTACCTCAAAACACAACATTGACACATTATCACCCTATAAAGTTGATATGGCTAATGTGCCAGCAATGTGTTACTTATTTACACGTTAAGCAGACACAGCAGTCTCTAGTCTTAGTTGCTAATCTGACTTTAAACAACAGCAGGGGATCTCCAGAAATATATCTCCTTGCCCCCAGAGTCAATGGGTTCTGAGATTGAGTCTCTATCTGTTATGGGTGCTGCAAAATCAATGACTTTATATTGTAGAGGCTATTGGTACAGTTTAAATTAAGACATAAATTCATTTTGTAATTCGATCAGCAGTTATTGTATGTGTAATCTTTATCTGTAAAGTAGGTAGAAAATACAAGTAGTGGATTAAAGAGTGCAACATTTCCCTCTGAAGAGAAGATCTAAAGCTGCACCGATCTGAAATATGTAGAGCCGTACACTCCCTCAAAGTCGGCCGACTCTTTTGTTACTTTGTGTGCAGAATGTCATTTAAATCATCTTTTCCCCCAAAATGTCTATGAGATGTTGACTTTAATAACCAACATTATTTGACCACTCAACAGAAAAACTCCCTGTTCCCATCAACTTATTTTAATCGTCTCCCTTTTCTCTTGAAGCCCACTTAACCAGCCTTCCACTAGCCCAATAAAGGTCACGGTATGAAGTGATACTGATGATAAACTGGATTCTGCCTCTCAACACTGATTCATCTACAGCCGGAGTTTCTAAATATGAAATATGTCATGTCAAATTGTGACATTATGGAGCATATCACGATTAGTTCTTTGCTTGGCATATTTTTGACAGAGTATTAACTTAAATAAGGAAGAGGTACAAAAAAAACAATAGGAAAGATTCTACATGTGTGAGTGGAGAGATGTGTGTCTCTTCCCTGGAGGCTTTACTGGAATATCATCTAAATCTAGAAAACTCATGGGAGAGGATTATGGGATATTGTCGCCCGCCCCCCCCCCCCTCTTATTGAAAAGTTCACGTGCGTGCATGTGTGTGCGCTCTGTCGTTGAATGTGTGTGTGTGTGTGTGTGTGTGTGTGTGTGTGTGTGTGTGTGTGTGTGTGTGTGTGTGTGTGTTTTGATGGGACAGTCTCTTTGAGATAAGGCTTTTGGACAGCGGGGGAGGGAGGGTTGAGCAATCAGACCGGGGCTTTAACTGTTGGCCAAGACTGAACTTCCTTCCTCGCCTGGTCCGACATAAACAAATACAGTGTGAGGCTTTTATAAATGGGGGCTATGCTCAGCCTCCAGTCGCTGAATCCGCTTCAGATCGTCGAACACGGAGCTCTACACCACCGCAGGCCACCACTTTTCTAACATCGCCACCATGATTCATTCAACAAACGCGCTGCTCATTTGTGTGGTTGTCCTCTGCGCGCTGGAGGAAACGGTCCTGTCCCAACGCGGATATTGCGCCGCGAATCAGTGTTTCGCATTTTTCCTGGAGCCCAAGGACTTTACAGGCGCACGGAAAAGCTGCAGCGACTCTGGCGGACAGTTGTACGCGTTAGGCTTGGAACACGTAGAGGAGATATTGACTGTCAGCGGTAGTTACTGGGTGGAGCTGCCCAGCACAGACACGGCAGCAGAGGAAGCTGCAGCAGGTCTACAAAGCTGCCCGTTCATCTCCGTGACGACCGGACGCAAAAACGAGCTGCAGCGGGAGCCGTGCCGCGGCACCCGGAACGGATTCCTGTGCCAGTACAAGTTCCAGGAGCCGTGCAGTGTCTTACAGACAGACGGAGACACGCAGGTGAAATACACCACGCCCATGCACTTTAGGGCGGACGAATCGGAAACGTTTCCACCAGGAACCACCGCGGTAACGGTTAAGGTTGGCGGTAATTATCCGGAATCGAAGCACTTGTGTTTCTCCAAGGGTTGGATGCAAGCTCCCTGGAGGTGTGAGGTGCTGTGGGGGGGCTGCGAGCACAACTGCGGTGCCACCACACACACCTGCATCTGTCCCGCGGGGAAGGTCCTCCATCACAACAACATCTCTTGTACCAAGGGTCCCTGCGAGAACAACCCGTGCACAGGCGAGGGTGAGGAGTGCGAGAACACCCGGGAAGGGTTCAAGTGCACGTGCAGTGATGGCTTTATCGAGGAGGATGGGGGGTGCGTAAATGTCACGATCTGCGAGAGGTGCGAGCACATGTGTGACAAGTTCGATGGGGTTTACCAGTGCATGTGCAAAAAGGGGTTCAGGGTGGCGGCCCACGACCCCACCAAGTGCGATATGATCTGCAACGAGAAGGACTGTCCGGCCAGGTGCGACAGGAACGACCAGGATTCGTGCTACTGCCCCGACGGTTACATCCGAGACTTCCAAGACGGGAAAAGCAGCGCACCCTTCTGCACCGACATCAACGAATGCGAGATGGGGCATTGCGACCACAAGTGTGAGAATTTGTTCGGGGGTTACCAATGTTTGTGCAACGAGGGGTTCAGGCTGCACCAGGACAGGAACACGTGCGTGCCCATCGAGGAGGACGACGATGGATCGGGCTCCACTCCTCCGTACCCCACCCCAGCCGGCACACACCCGGTCGCGGTGCCCTCTTACATCAAGACCGGCAGCGTCCTGGGCATCAGCATGTTCATGGTGCTGTGCGCGGGCCTGCTGTACTTCCTCATCCGAAACGCGGTCAAGCGTTGCGGCAGATTCGAGCTCTCCTCTATCAAACGCCCAGACATCGATATTTTCTATCTGCAGCAGGTGACCTCGGAGGCGTACAAGAGGTTGTCTATGGACAAACACTTCAAAAGTGACTCTTAAATACTTTTAATCTCACCCATAAGGAAGTATGCTGCTTTTCAACCTTTTTTCTTTTTTATTTCCTCAAGAGACGTCTTGAGAAGTTTTGAACTTTTTCACATTTTTTCACAGGAAGCTGCCCTCAACCACACTCTGTGAAGCAGTGATCTGTCCCGTGATAGGGTGACGGGTGGCCCGCCAACCATTGTCTAATTCACTATGAAAATAAATTGGTTCACAATGGGAAAATTCTTTCTTCAACTTTTAATGTAAATGCAGTGCCAGAGTTCACAAAAAGCATAAAGATATACATAATTATGAAAAATATCCAAAAAATAAAATGTATGTTTAATAAGTTATTAAGTCAGAGTAATTTTATCTGATAAAGTCCTAGATATTGGACTTGATTTCTGAATGTTTAGTCGATTTTTGTATGGAATTGTTGTTAATTTGTCTTATAAAAACAAACGAGAGGCTGTTACATGGTACTAATAAGTTAGTATGGTTGCTTTTTCAAATTACAAAGCAGTTTCCTTAAAAGCTCTACAAATCCAGCAATGTCAACCTTTAATAATTTTCAATGTATTTGAAAGACAAGGTTCTCTCACCAGAACCAGCTCTATGTCTGATGTCACTTTGTTGTTGTCTTATTACACTGTACTGAGCTGTAGTTAAGTTCTTTAAAAAAGGAAAACAAAACGTGCCTTTGCTCGACATCATTGTTTTGCACACTTTTGCGTATCTCTTTGTCTGTAAAGTGACACTGTAAACCTTTAGTGTAGATAAAAGGAGCTTTTTTTTGTCAAATGCACATTATTTTTCTAGTGTGTAGTGCGTGTGACTGATGTTTTCTCATTTAATATGTTTTATATTTATTACATTTGAGATGTCTGATGTCCTTGGCCACTATTTGTTTTGGGATGCATCGGTTGCTATGGAAACCGTATCTGATAACTCACAGCAGTGTGTAGTCAGGTGTTACGGACCATTTTTCACATGCGCTTCCCTGGCGGAGATCATCCGAAATGACAAATCCACATTGTGGATTGTCCAAATGTGTATTGACTTAAATAGACTTGTATTTCTGGGGGCATCTCTGGGTTCTCTCTCCAGGTCCTGATTTGGTCACACGATTCCTTCTGTATAACACTGAGAACACTATAACTGTAACTGAATGACATGTTACCGTATACTCCCTGATAATGCTGTGCTACCACTGACAGTCACATGAGGTTGAATGTTGTTGCCTTTACTGTATAACTGACGGCTCATGGAGCTTTTATCAGTCGGTGAATATTTCACAATTGAATGATAAATAAAGTTCTGAACACAAAATGTTGGTGTGTGATTCACAAAAGGTTCATTTTCATTAATATTTGTAGTACTGTAATCATTTAGCAAGGGGGACTTGGTGTCACTTAGCAATATTCATAACAGAATAATCGTAATTATATTAATACGTGAGGTGAGAGGAAGAAATACTGGGGGAGAAAATCCCTTAAATAATAGACGTTCCTTTGCATTTTATCTGTTTTATTATTTCTCTCTTATTTTATTCAGTTTTACATTTCACTGCTGACCTCGGGTCACATTGCAAGATTTTTCATTGTGTCAACCTCTTCCTTATTCTGCCTCGTTATGAGCTATGATGACGTTCATGTTCACGTTAATGTCCCAAACAAGTCAAAATGTGTTGGAACTAAGTTCTAAACTGTCAAAGTTTTAACCTCAAGCTAAACTGTAAAGTCTGACCACGAGACTAAAAAAACAACTCGTTCACACTTGGTGAAGAGTGGTTTGGGGAGGGGCTACTGCACATTGGGGGCGTTGGGTAGATGCCCCCACCTCCACTTGCGTGCGCGCTGCGTACGTGCGTAAAAGCCGTGCGTAATTTGGGGATGTGGTCTGCCTTGCAGAGGAGAAAGTTTCTGAAGGAAGGGGGATGGGGAGTGGGGGGGGGGGACAGTGAGCAGGGGGGGGGGGGGGGGGCAGTGAGCAGCGGAGAGGGCTGATTAAGAGCCACTTCCTTCCTCCGCCAGAGCACTAAACATGGAGTCGGAGGGCTATAAATACGAGCTTGACGTTTTCTCAAACAAACAAGCCTATACACTGCCGGGACGCGCGAGAACATAAACGGACAGCAACGAGGTTCAAACATGAGGGACGTTACGGGACTATTTGTTTTCTTGTTGACTTTCCTGATGGGAAGAGCCGGCGGGATAGAGCCGAGTAACGGGTACTGCATCGGGACCCAGTGCTTCACTGTGTTCCATCACGCCAGCGATTTCACAGCCGCGCAGGACCGATGCAGAGACCGGGGAGGACATTTGATGACAGTGCGGTCGTCTGTCTTCCACGATATTCTCTTCATCTTGTTGGGGAACTTGACGGGGCGGTACTGGATTGGCTTACATCTGGCGACCGGCTGCCCGGACTCTGCTGCTGAGCTGAGGGGCTTCCAGTGGGTGACCGAGGACAGCGAAAGCGACTTCTTCAACTGGGCGCCGGGTTTGGAGGACAGCTGTTCCTCTCAGCGCTGCGTCTCGGTTTCCCAAGAGGACGAGTTTCAATGGATCCCGGAACCGTGTGGGGAACACTTGGCCGGGTTCCTCTGCGAGTACAGCTTCAGTGACCCGTGCAAAGGTCTTACGGCCGCGCAGGGCGAGTCCGTCACCTACAGGACCCCCATGGGGTTTGTGGGCGAGGATGTGCTGTCTTTGCCCCCCGGAAGCACCGCCATCCGGATGCCGGCCGAGACCAAATACGTCTGCTTCACCGAGCAGTGGCTGCAGGCACCCTGGAGCTGCGAGATACACGAGGGCGGGTGTGAGTACAGGTGCGCGGTGAACCCCAAAGACAGGCCCGTCTGCTTCTGCCCGTCGGGCCAGACCGTCAACCCCACGAACAACGTCACCTGCGAGGTGATGGGCGCGGACCACCCGTGTGTGGCCCTGCACTGCGCGCAAGCCTGCTACAAAGACGGAGACTCCTACGCGTGCATGTGCGACCACGGCTTTAAGTTGGCGCAGGATGGCATGTCGTGCGTGGACTTTAACGACTGCCGGGACGACCGGCAGTGTCCCGGGGAGAACTTCATGTGCGTCAACGTC
>NW_022280163.1:373522-395039 GCF_004355925.1 Anarrhichthys ocellatus | reverse complement strand
CAAATTTAAATATTAGACAAAGATAACACAAGTAAACACAAAATGCATTGTCAATTAAATGTATATTTTCTGTATATCAGTCTCTATTTCTAGATCTCTATCCTCAGAGCATTAACCTCGCTGAAAGGACGTAACAGACACGTCAATGCTGTCAATCCGTGATCCCTACAGACGGACCCCCCGCCGCAGTTTAGGTAAGAAACTTTTATACACACAGTTGTTTGAAAGAAATGTTTTCACAGCAACTTAAAGACACATTTGAGAGGGAGAGGGAACCTGTTTAACTTTCTAACACTAGTAGTTTTAATATGATTCCGCTTAGAGCTATCATAACAAGATTTGTTTTAATCCATTAAAATACAATCTTATAGTGTATAGAATCGAGTGTTTTCATGAAGAGAACTTGACATGCTATGTAAGCACAAAGACAGAGTAAGTACCAATAAATAAATACAATTAAGAACAAATAGATATTGTATATTTGCTTAAAGAAAACACACCTTACAAACAATGGTTGCAATCTATTTTTGTTTGTTTGTTTAGATAAAATGAATAGAAAGACTGGGCCTGTCAACTGGACAAGAAGTCGAAGTGACTGACGACCAAGTACAATTTCCATTTACCTCAGAGGAGGAAGTGGAGCTTTTTGAGGATCGCCTTAAAGATCCCTCCAACTCTCAGCTGAAGAAGAGTGTGGTGAGTTTTTTTGTTTTATTAAGTATCTCAATCAAATCTGATTAAAATCAATCTTGATTTGAACTATTGTATGTAATTAACACTGGATAATACCCTGTTTGATGAAAGTGTATTTTAAAACATTCTGTAAAGTATCAGATATTAACAGTACTTTTTTGATCCATTTTAGATTTCTTCCCTGGCAACCATCGGAGGACATGATACAAAACGGGTTACACGGAACATCCTGCCCGCATGTTCAGTGATGATGTTGGGAAGACCATCAACTGGAAATTGGGATAAATGGGGAAAAAGTCCTTCAGCCAGATGGCGTCAAAGACTTTGCTCCTGCGTAAGTAACTAATATTTAATGAAAACAATTTGAAGTCCCCCAGAGCTCTTAATAAATAGTGTTCAAATTAGCATGTTTCCCAGATCTTCTCCTTTTTAAAGGTGCTAAATTCAATATTTGAATAGCAACTTCATTCTCTACTCGGGTAGATATTCCTTGACTATATATTTACATAGATAATAGTTATGTGATACATTAGCTCTCAATATAGCATAGCAAACCTTTAAATGTAAGTCAGCCACTAGCTTTTAGACTGCATGTCTGCTATATGTTGCACTGAGGGTTCATGGGATTTTGTCTGATCTGCTTGTGTGATCACAGATGCCGTCAGAAAGAATCATGTCTCACGTTCCGCCACTGATGAGGAGATTCTGAATCAGCAATGAGGTGGTTCAACCTGGCAGCAGGCGGGGGAAGCTCCAGGAGGCGTGCCACTGTCAGCATCCCTACTGAACAAACCTACATGTGTTATACATGTGATGTAAAATCCTTGTAAATGTATTTCATTTAATAAAAAAACTGTTTTTGATATTATTCATGGTTACATTTCTTTTTTCCATTAATACCTATTCAATATATAGGCTGTAATTACCTCTTTTTTTAAGATTATTTTTTGCCTTTTATTAGATAGTCAGGACGGAGAGTTGGGATTAGAACCCATGGGAGCTGCTGAAAGGACTGTGTTGGAGCCATAATGTAGTTTTGTTGTTTTCTTATGTCTTTGAGGGAAACATGGGGTGTGTACACATGCAGTCCTGACATTGAACAGTGGGTGGCACCTTAACCTAAATGTGCATATATGCAAGGGCCTGGTAATGAGGATCAGGTGTGTGTGTGGACGGGAAGCTAGCAGTTTTTGACCGTGTCAAGGTATCGTGTCCATGTAAAGTATCCTGTATTCTGGTACGGTGTCAATATGTATTTAAATAAAAGGATCAACAGATCTAAAGAAAGACAGCGCAGTGGACATTAAATGTTTGTGGAACACGCGTCCGAACAAGTTCTCCCGTTCGCCCTCCAGTGGCTTTAAAATGGATATTTGTTAAAGTCACTACAGACTGTTTTTTTAATTTTTTAGTAGAGGGTTTTATTGTTACTTGCAGAGTCCATTGTCGGATATAAATGCACACGGGATTTTACACAAACTATGCATTTATGTTCTCCAGCGTAACTGTAGATTTTAAGTCTTGAATAAATTCAACATTTTATTATTAATATAGTATTCACACTTTTATAGAGCATCTAGATGTTGGTCAGCTTGATTTGAGATATTTCTGTAGTTTTGAGTAATGGATCCGCTTTGGATCCGGGCCAAATGAGCCGCTTTATGAATGGGTCCAAATTGGAAATGGGCGGATACCGGCCGGGTCTGGTCTGGATCTTTGACGGGTATCCGTTCCAGATCCGTCCCACTGTGCAAGTGGACCCCGATCCGGACCCGTTTTGCGGATGTGTTCCGGAGCCATGATACCCCCAGGGCGGATCCGGAGCCGAGTCAGTTTGCTGGGTTTGCCTCACTGACAGTTAATCACAACCGCATGATAACGAGCCTCAGAGCAGATCGGGAAAAGGAGCAGTGTTGTGGTGGGCAGGTCTGCAGGGAGGAGGTTCCCACTGTACACAGGAGAGACACTGAGAGGTTTGTCACAGTTCACACAACACCGATACAGGTAAGATTTCCACTTCATTATCGCTGTAAACTATCAGAAATACGATTTGTGGCCTGAAACGTGTGCGACAGACTCGCTTCATTTTCATCGGTTTCTCCAACACATTCAGAGTTGGTAAAACATTTGGGTTGTTTGAACGTGTCTCTGTTTTCGACTAACACCCGCTGTTAAAAACAGCCTACATTGTGCAATAAACGTCAGCTGGCTGTTCAGTAACGTTAATAAACCGAAAACTTTAAAAGTTACCTTTTAAAAGCTCTTAGCCTACAGATATTAAGGTGAAGCTGCTAACACCGTTCATAGCTGTAACGCGATTGTGTATTGGTGTTGATGCGCAGGAGAAGCGCCGTTATGATACAAGTTATCAACTTATGTGTTCCGTATTTATAAATACGGAACACATTCCGCAGTACAGCCCCGCCCCCTTATTCACTAAAAAGTATTATTTTGTGAAGTATTATTATTAGGGGTACACACCGTTTATTTTAACTACTACACATAATAGGGAGAACATATATATAAAATAAAGTATGTCTGCTTTTTGTAACATATTTTAAAGTTAGTCGGAATTAGTAGTATTATCCAGTTGTAATTATTAAAGAGGTATTTAACCAATGTTTGCAGTTCCATAAAGTTGGAGGGTTAAAAAAGAGTGGTCATAATTGAGCATATACAGTAGAGTCTGCCATCAATGATGTAGCAGAGGCTGAGATATAGTGACTACAATGAGTCAACCTTGAATTACACCTGCAAAGCCTATATTTCCCATAGTGCAACTATCTAGGGTTTTTTCCCCCGACTTTTTAGAATTTTACAATAGGACACAGTTATTTGCTCAAGGCAAACATGTCAGCTATTCGAATAGAGCTTTGTTATTAAAGCTCATATCAGGCATGAATGGTTGTGTCCTGAGCAGTGTGACGCTGAAGCTCCACCAGCGAACTATGAACCTGCTAAAGCAAACAATGTTTGTTCTACAGACCTTACTAAATGCTCAAATACCTACCTGTCCTCTGTTATATGTTCCCTGCTGAGCCAATGCAACAACATGGCCTTCTTTAAGCTTTTCACTTCCTCTTTGGACATCTTGTTAGGGCGAGGACAGAATGTGGACACTGGCTCTTCAGTCGCTTTTCATCGGATTATACCTGCAGGTATGTGTATCGCATTTAGATTGTTTCATGATCATTGCAGTTGTATTTTGTCTGTTTTCTCAAACAGACAAAGAAGATAGCAATCAGAAATATATTTTTTTATCCTAAGGCAATCTAATTCAGATTCATAAATAAATAAAGAAAAAAGTTGGATATTTTGGGAAATATGCTTTTTCAAATTCAATACATGCTTATTCACTTTCTTGCTGAGAATCAGATGAGAGGATTGATACCACTCTCATATCTGTATGATAAATATGAAGCTACTGCCACCTGTCGCTTAGCTTAGCTTAGCACGAAGACTTCAAACTGGGGAAACAGCTAGTCTGTCTCTGCCCGACAGAAATCAATTCTGCTAACCTAAAGCTCACTCAATATCATGTTTTGTATGGATTTTAAAAAAATGCTTAATCAACGTCTATTTCAAGTCTTTATGCTGAACTCAGCTAACCGTTTGCTGGTTCCAGCTCCATATTTACCGTTGATGAGACAGTGGTATCAATCTTCTCATTTAATTCTAAGCCAGAAAGCAAAAGGGAAAATTTCCCTAAAATGTTTAACTTATAACGTTCAGTCCTTTTTCAATTTACAGAACTAATGCAACCCTCCTACCTGCAGGTACCCACATGCTACCCATCATGCACTTTGAACGGACTTGTGGCTGATTGCGCCTCACGGCGGCACTACAGTGTTCCTGCTCTGCCTCCCAACATCACCCACCTCTACCTGGAGATGAACTACATCAGTGAGATCAACAGCAGCTCGCTCAGAAGCTATGACCAGCTGCAGGAGTTAGATCTCGGAAAGCAGAGTGTGCAGCTCGTCATCAGGAACAACTCTTTCCTCAGGCAGAGGAGATTGAAAAAGTTGGTGCTAGGCTTCAATATTGGCCTTCAGATGGAGCCGGGGGCTTTCAAAGGACTGTTCAATTTACAACACCTCTTCTTGGATTACTGCGATTTGGCAGACTCCATACTAGCAGACAGCTATCTGCAGCCGCTTTTGTCCCTGGAAACGCTCGACCTCTTTGCTAATAAAATAGTGAGAGTTCGACCCGGACTGTTCTTTTCAAGACTTTCAAAGTTCACACAGCTAAACCTCAAATTGAATCAGATTGAACGATTGTGTGAAGATGATCTTGTTGGTTTCCGGGGGAAATACTTCAAACTCCTGAACTTGCAATCCAATAAGTTCTATACCAGCTATAGTGAAGGCTTTGACTGGGAGAGCTGCGGTAACCCTTTCAGAGGGATGGGTTTTATAACCCTTGACTTATCCAGCAATGGGTTTAGCATGAACACAGCGAGGCAATTTTTCAAAGCAATAGAGGGTACTCCGATTGGTCACCTTTTATTCTCTGGATACGTAGGCAAAGGCTTCTCATATGACAACCTTCCCGACCCAGATAAAAGCACATTCCAAGGCCTCGTGAACAGTTCAGTTACCATTTTGGATCTGTCTAAAAACCGTATATTTGCTTTGCAGGAGGCTTTTTTAAGTCCTCTAAAGGATGTGATCATTATTGACATTTCCATGAACAAAATCAATCAGATTAACAGAAATGCTTTCGCCGGTCTTCAAGGACATTTACGATTGCTCAACCTGTCATCCAACCTCCTGGGGGAAATATACTCTCACACATTCACCAATCTGATGGACCTTCGAGTGTTGGATTTATCCAACAACCACATTGGTGCATTAGGAGACAAAGCATTCAGCGGTCTTCCAAAATTACGAGCGTTATATCTGACTGGAAATTCACTGCGAGACCTGGGTTCTCCGGCGCCATTACCAAATTTAGAGTATCTATTTTTGAGCGACAATAAACTGAAATCTTTAAGTAAAATCGTTGCATTGGGCAAAAACTGTATCCACGTAGATGTTGCAGACAACAGATTAACTAACTTGGAGGACGTTTATGATATTTTTACTAATTTCAATCATCTGAAGAATTTCTTGTATGGGGGCAACTCCATCAAGTGGTGCACACCGAGTCCGAAAGTTACTGTACCTCGTAGTAATAGTTTGCAAGTGCTGGATCTTCACGACAGTTCCCTGCATACCATTTGGGCGCAGGGGAAGTGCCTCGACCTTTTTGATAATCTAGAGAATCTGCTCGGTCTTAATTTAAGCCTGAACTCACTTGCGACTCTCCCACAAGGGATTTTCCGCAGCCTAGGCTCGATCATAGAGATCGACCTCTCGTCCAATGCTTTAACCTATCTGCAGCCGGACATCTTTCCGATCGGCCTGAAGAGACTCGACCTCTCAAACAACTTTTTAGCTTCCTCGGACCCGGCGATTTTACAGTCTCTGAGCTTCCTCAGCCTGGCTGCGAATCGGTTCCACTGCGATTGCAGTCTGGAGAGCTTCGCGAAGTGGCTGAACACGACGAATGTAACCTTCCTGAGCCCAATTGAGGAGTACAGGTGTGAGTTCCCAGCCGCTCTCCAGAATCTTCCTCTGCTGGAATACTCCACGATCGTCAAACCGTGTGAGGAAGACGACGAAAAGGCCGTCCAAGATCTTAAATTTGCTCTCTTCATCTTGTCTGCTCTCCTCATACTCGCCGTGGTCCTCAGCGGGATCGTCTACGCCAGTCTCCGAGGGCGCATATTCATCATCTACAAAAAGATCGTGGGTAGGGTTCTCAAGGGCCCGAAGCCTCCCATGGACGAAGTGCAGCACGATGCCTTCCTCTGTTTTAGCGACAACGACTATGGCTGGGTGGAGGCTGCTCTGCTGAAGAAGCTGGATAACCAGTTTTCGGAGGAGAACCTCTTCCGCTGCTGTTTCGAGGCCAGAGACTTCCTGCCAGGCGAGGATCACCTTTCCAACATCAGAGATGCCATCTGGGGCAGCAGGAAGACCGTGTGCGTTGTCTCCAAAGAGTTCCTTAGGGGTACGGTTTGTCTGACTTTCATTTATAGTAACAGGCACAAAGTTACATAAGTCTGCTTCATTTTCGACCATGAAATATTTTTTTCCCTTTCTTTCAAGGAACAGTTTGACATTTTAAAAGATGCACTAATTTCCTTTCTAGCCGAGAGTTGGATGAGAAGATTCATATTGTTCTCCTATATGTTTGTGTTTGCTGACCTCCAGTGGTTGTCACACTTTTCACCTGGCTACTTTCTTGGCCATGGCACAGTGACATATGAGACATTGCCAGCTAGCCAGCAGAGACTTGAGGAAGTCCCCTCCTCCCTGCCAAGAAATAATCCGGCGCCCAACCTCCTGTTAAACCACAATTTGATGCTTTAGCACTTCGGTTATACTGTAGGTACAATGTTATTGATACAGTGATAATTAGTGAGCTTTAGAGGTGTTTTTTTAACCTTTAGACAGAGCCAGGCTAGCAGTTTCCCCCAGTCTTAATGCTAAGCTAAGCTAAATATCTGCAGACTGTAG
Organism: Anarrhichthys ocellatus; assembly: GCF_004355925.1. NCBI lineage: Eukaryota > Metazoa > Chordata > Actinopteri > Perciformes > Anarhichadidae > Anarrhichthys > Anarrhichthys ocellatus. Next base: position 387,777 of record NW_022280163.1, on the reverse strand, counting down.
CGTAAAATTTGACCAACAGATATAAAAATGGAATTGTTCTTATCATCTAACGATCACCACTGAATGAGTCCTGTCATTTCTTTGAATGTGGGTAAGTGCGGCGGTGGGGGCCGCAAAAAAAACTGCGAAGAGTTGTTAAAGCAAAAATAAACTTTTGGAGAAACACAACCCGACGTCGCGTCGCGCCTATCACTTTCCCGGCGATCCAGAGTTGTGCGACCCTGCCGTGACGGAACAAGAGATGTTCGTCGTCATGCATTCAGTTGGAGTCAATGGGCCATTGAGTGACACTCCCACACCATTGTTGTTGTGAATGTTTAATTATTTCACACGTTATTACTCCTCTATTACTCCTTTCAACCCTGACAAAGGTGGAGGTTAAAGAAACTAACTGGGTGGCGTCTCTCTCTAGATGGTTGGTGCCTGGAGGCGTTCACTTTGGCCCAGGGCCGGATGCTGGAGGAGCTGACCAACGTACTGATCATGTTGGTGGTGGGGAAGGTGTGTACAAGGCCGCCGAGTTACTGTCTTTACACCCAGGCCGTAACAAACAAGTAGTCATGTGATCCATTGTCACAAAAATATTGATCATGGGTGATTTAAAAAAAAAAATAGTCAAATGTTAAATTGACATTGTTACACAAAGGGCAGAAAAGTCGTGCTGTGCAATTTTACTGAAGATGAAAAATAGAAAGTTCTTGACTTTCACTAACGGAACTTTTCTCCATTCTTATACGATACAACTGAAGGTGGCTCACTACCAGCTGATGAAGTACAAGGCAGTCAGAGTTTTTGTCCAGAGAAGAGAGTACCTCACCTGGCCGGAGGACCCTCAGGACCTGGAGTGGTTTTATGAGCGCCTCATCTCACAGATACTCAGAGACACCAAGGTGAAAGAGTTGGCAGAGGAGAAACCTGAGCCCGACATCCGACCTCACAATGAGGACGCTATCCAGCTTGAGGACATCAGAGCGAACGCCGTGTGAACTCCTGACTGTGTGTGGAAGAAAAGCGTTAACCAAGATCACCTGTTGAATCAGCACCAACATCCAGCTCGCCGGAGTGTCCCCAGTGAGACAGCACTACGGGTATCACCAACCTTCAGAGGAAGTAAAGGCAAAGACTGAGTCGTGCAGAACTTGTTTGGTCCTGAACAGTTTTGCCTTTTAATTTTGATGTATTTAGGCAATCTGTGGTAAGATATTAAATATATATACAGTATATACAGCGGGTAAAATAAGTATTGAACACGTCACCATTTTTCTCAGTAAATATATTTCTAAAGGTGCTATTGACATGACATTTTCACCAGATGTCGGTAACAACCCAAGTAATCCACACATACAAAGAAATCCAAACAAATTAGTTCAGAAATTAAGTTATGTGGAATAAAATGGAATGACACAGGGAAAAGTATTGAACACGCTTACTGAAATGTATTTAATACTTCGTACAAAAGCCTTTGCTGGTAATGACGGCTTCAAGACGCCTCCTGTATGGAGAAACTAGTCGCATGCATTACTCAGGTGTGATTTTGGCCCATTCTTCCACACAAACAGACTTCAAATCTTCAAGGTTCCGTGGGCCTCTTCTATGAACTCTGATCTTTAGTTCTTTCCATAGATTTTCTATTGGATTCAAGTCAGCTGATCGTCTGGGCCATTCTAGCAGCTTTATTTTATTTCTCTGAAACCAGTTGAGAGTTTCCTTGGCTGTGTGTTTGGGTTCATTGTCTTGCTGAAATGTCCACCCTCGGTTCATCTTCATCATCCTGGTAGATGGCAGCAGATTTTTATCAAGAATGTCTTGGTACATTTTTCCATTCATCCTTCCTTCAATTATATGAAGTTTGCCAGTGCTGTATGCTGACAACCCACACCATGATGTTCCCACCTCCAAACCTCACTGTTGGTATGGTGTTTTTGGGGTGATGTGCAGTGCAATTTCACCTCCAAACATGGTGTGTATTATGGCATCTGAAGAGTTCAATTTTGCTCTCATCTGACCAGACTCTATTCTCCCAGAATTTCACAGGCTTGTCTAAATGTTGTGCAGCAAACTTTAAACAAGCTTCAACATGCTTTTTCTTCAGCAGTGGAGTCTTGCGTGGTGAGCCTTGGCTCTTGCACAACTCTTCTGATGATTCATTTCACTCCTCTGTCGGAAATCTTTCGAGGAGAACCTGATTGTCGCCAGTTTGTGGTGAAATGATGTTCCTTTCACTTCCGGATTATGGCCACAACAGTGCTCGCTGGAACATTCAGAAGTTTTGAAATCTTTCTGTAACTATTGTCATCAGTATGTTTTGCAACAATAAGGTTGCGAAGGTCTTGAGACAGCTCTTTGCTTTTACCCATCATGAGGTGTTTCTTGTCGATACTTATTTTACCCGCTGTGTGTGTGTGTATATATATGTGTATCTATCTATCTATCTATCTATCTATATATCATTGTCCACATTTACAGCCCTCCATGGCAATGAGAAGAAATGATTAAGTTATTATGTTGTTGGAATTAATAAAGTGTTAACTGAATGAAATGTTTCCGATGAATGAAGTGTAATAACAGTAAGCATCTGCTCGTCAGCTGTTCTCGCTAATATCTCTTTTTCTTTCTTTTTGTAATTACATTTTTTTTGAATAGGCAATATGTTTACAAACACGCTTCAACAACTTTACAAAAATCCCTCTTACAGATTTTTATATGCATGTAAATATGCTTATGCACAGAAAACCAAACATATTAACGCGTCAGTATTTTGTGTGTCGTAACTCAGGAGAAGTCTCATTCCTTCACTTCCAGTAGTACACGTCCGTGTCAACTTATTCATTTTAAATATTGCCAAAATTGCTTTAATTAATGCTTCATTGCATTGCTTCCAGTGTAGGTGGTCTGTTCTCACTAATATCGAATGCGTTGTTCTCTCCAGCAGCCTGCAGGATGAAGCAGATCCCCAGAGACTGGCTGTGGTTGTTAATCACTGCAGCTCAATGCAGACCTGAACATGGCCGTGTTGAAAAAGTTATTGGCCAGTTTGGCTTGTCGACATGTGGAGCTGCTCTTGATCTTATGATCCCTATAGTTGCATGGTTTCCGGGAATGCCGCCTCAGACTTCAAGTGTATAACACTTCAAATATACAAACATTGCAATACTTTCATCAGCGGGCCGTCGGACAAATCTCCATCGTGTTACGTCGTTCGGCGACAGACGGTGACTCAACAGACATGTATTTAAATGGAAAGCTCCACCATAGCAACTTAAACTGAAGACGCCTTTTGAAATTCATCTTCCAGCTGGTCCACGAGATTCCTGAGGCTTTAAGTGAAACCGTCCAATAACAGAATGCTTGAGTCGTGAAAAGAGTCTCTCAAAGTATAAGATTTGTTTTCATGGTTGCATCAGAACTCCTATAAAACTCTCTTTAAATCCATTCAATAGGATTTTCTTTTTTTGCTCCTAATCTCTGCCTTGGGTTTGGTTCACCCAACCTAAACCTCCATTTAAATGATTACATCATCATTACAATCGTCCCATTTTCCTTTTTTTATATCACAGAAATAGAACCCCCAAAAATAAATCCAGAAAAAGGGAACAACTGTTCAGGTGCCTGATTGGATGAAAGGACCTCTTTTGTATTTGTATGTACTACTTTCACCACTAGATGGCGCGTGTCGTCTTTACTGGCTCTTCACGTCAAGTCTGGAGGGATCAGTGAAAACTAGTGCTAATTAGTGAGGGACCCCATGAAGACTGTTTCTAGTGACACCCATCCAACAAAGACTCCTTCTAATTGTTTCATTATAACATCGGCAGCAAAGGATTCCATCTCTCTGTCAGCACTGTGTTGGGTGTGTTGGACTCTGCGATGAGAGGGAATCTGGGGGTCAGCAGGTTCTTCTTTCATTTCAGCGGCGTGTCCGAAAACAGGAAGCCGCTCGGCAGAGGGAGCGCTTCCGTCCTGTTGGCCCCGGCCGCCTCCGTCCTCCCAGCCTTTATGAGGCAGCTGTTGGGAACATTACAGCCCCACCCGCAGGCTGCTGCTGCTTATACACTGTGGACAGTCCATTAGTCTCAGCTCATCATGCAGTTCTTTACATTTTCTGGGATTTGTACCAGTTTTGGACCTGGATGTCAGTATGCAAAATGTGGGGATCTAATAGCTATAAATGCCCAGAAAGCCTTCTGTGAATGCAACGATAATAAATCATTTGGGATAAATTATTAAAATGAAAAAAAAAGAAAAAACATTTTCACATGCACTAAAAGCGTGCACCGCCGGCCCGGCTATTATAACACACTTTATTCTCTGCTCAGGTAGACATCCCTCCTCTACGTCTTTACACAGACAATAGCTGTTTGTGGCTTTATTAATGCTCTGAATATCGTACAGAGAACCTTTACAATCCCTTTAGGGCCTTATGCAGCTTTCTGAGACCAGGATCCCACCAAACATGCTCCCTTGGGGTCCGTGGTGGAGGCCCACCGTCGGGCTCCTTTAGCGCTGTGAAATGCGAGGCACGTGTTGGCCCCACACTGAGCAGTGGGGGCAAACTGTGGGCATTAAGGTTTGATGTTGAGGAGAGTAGGCAGTAGATAAATGATTAAATATGTGCCAAGACCAAAGAACTAGTTCATTTGGTAAGTAAAAGAAAAATTGAAGACATTTTTTATTTATTTATTTTAAATTTGAAAAAGCTTTTCCCTTACAATTTTTTAAATTAAGAACCATATTCTTGTAACTTTCATTTAAATTGTTTTTGACAGTTTCAAGACTCCTTGGACAAAAAGATCAATGAAAATGAATAATTACAAAATCTGCTCCTCTGCTGATCAAACGAGAGAGAAACCACTGTTCCACTTCCGTATCTCTGGCTCCACCAAGATCTCATTTGAAAAGTGGAAGCAAATGTTGACCTTGTAAACGAGCTCTCCAGCTCGCCGTCCTCAGTTATTCCAGGCCGGCAGAATGTACTGAGAACAGACACGCAGGCCTCTGAGCTTCTCCCTGGCTGGGGGAAATGTAATAAACCCTGCCCCCATGGACGCAGTTAATATTTGACCTGTTTGAGCAAATATAATTACAGGGATGCTCAAGCACAAGCCTGCGGAGGGATCCTCTGAGGGAAGGGGGCTCATCTTCACTGCAGTGAGGAGGAGGAGGGGGTCTGAGGCTGAAGGGGAACACAAACTGATCTCTGTCAGCCAAGAATAAAGTCTTTCCTTCGACTCGGGAGCATCAAGCGAACCCGTGTGGGCGGTTTACTTATGTAATGTTTTATGGGGCTTGTTTGTGGAAGTTTGTTCTGGGGTTGAGGGGCGTTGAGGGGATGAGAGGGAAAATAACCAGCAGAAGCACAGCTGTACTTTTCCTCTGGAGCTCAATCTGAGACTCATCCCTCAATTCTTCCAGCTGCTGCTTGGAGCCAAGATTGTGGTTGAAAGTAGTTGAAGCTAATGCTGATGATGAGTTAACACCCCGTAGCCACAACAAGTGAAAAGTGTCTGGGAAGCAGAAATAATAAAGCACTAAATTAGAGATGTCAGAGCAGCTCAGTGAGGAGAAGAAGAGAGGTGGGATCTCTGGAGTGAACTGCTTCCTGTGAACAGGACGATCAAAAAGAGATGACGAGCTTGAGTTTGGTGCTTCAGTCGCCTGTCCATAAAACAGTCTTTGTGAATGACTGGGTTGGGACCCACAGGTGGGTCGCAGGACTATTTATTAAAATAAATTAGCAGAATTTCTTCCATAGACTTCCATTTAACATTTCTATCTGCAGTTCACTTTTGAGCCACATGAGGGAGCCTGAATGTTCGTATTGTTCTGATAATTGTAGCTACTAATAACACCGCTTCTAATGTAAAAGCCTAGCGTATTCGGTTAAAAGAATGAGGTCATCCGTTATGTTTAGGTGGCTACATTTGGTCTCATTGAAGTATTTAACATGCATTTATGTTTCCAATAGTGTGTGTGCATGAAACAAAGTTGATTCATCAAACGTACAGTACATCTCTTCTAAATGTCTGGCACTAATTCCCTCTTCACACGATGTGCAGAGATCAGGCCTGCTGTGAACTGCACTCAGCCGGGATGGATTCAGTAGCGCAGAGAGAGAGAGAGAGAGAGAGATTGATTGATTGATTGATTGATTGAGTTGTGTCCTGTTTAGATGGACTGCTCAATAAGGGACAGTTCAAGTCTGAGGGGAATCTGTCTCTTTTACAGTGTTTACCAGAGCTCTTCACTTTGATTCGGATAAATCTCTGCGTTCATCCCTACGAGACTCGTCTCTCTCTCTCGTTATTGTAAACATATCGATTGCAGCTGTTTTAAACGCTGAATGTGAACAATATTGGAGAAGGCTAATAAACGAACTGCAGTCATAAAACGGCTCCCGTTTCAAAGACGAAACAGTCAGCAGATTCTGTTCCAATGTTGCCCTGGAAATATTACATAAACAGTAATAATATACATTTGTTGAACTGCGGCTGGGTCGCTTCCTTGGTGCTTTTCATACCAGAGCTGTAATGAAAGCGGTCTGCCTCAGCAGGCCCAACAGTTCAGAGAAGTCCTCGCTGCTGATGTGTAATGAATCTACACATCTATTGACTCCTAAAATCATTACGGTTATTTATTTTTATGCCATTCCCAAATTGAAAAAGTTGCTGCTCAGAAATGCTGCAGATTGACTCTGAGAAGAAGAGATCTGTGTCACCAGCAGCAATAGTCTGGTGTAAATCAAGTCTACATGAGCATAAAGAGCAGGCCGGTTTAAATCCAGTCGCTGACCTCAGGTCAGGTGTAACCAATAGCACTGAAGCTGCCGGCGGTTACGAGACAATGAAACAGGTGTAGGCTGCTGTGATTAAAGATGCAGCTTCTTCTGTGAACGGGGCCTCCTCCCATTTTATGGTCCGAGCGTGCGTATGTGCGTGTGTGTGTACAACAGACAGGAAGAGCGGACAATGGGGACATAGAGTGATAAAATAAAAAGACATTTTAATCATACAGTACATCTTTTATCTGAGGCGTGTGGAGACAGGATTGAACACTCGACTCCCACCAAGACTAAAAAAAAAAGGTGTCTTTTTTTTCACTGACTTGTAAAAATGTGGCACATTTTCGTTCCGGCTGATGTGATCATATCTGACGACAAGTACTGACAATTAATCACAATATCACAATATATACTATACCATTTTATGTCAGTGCAAACGGCGGCTGTATGAGTATATTAAACACTGTAGTTAGCAAAATTCCATGACGGTGCTTTTGGGAAAAGACCGGTAATTTCCCATAATTATATAGCTTTAGCAACAGTGTAAAATGGAAGACATAATGTGGCACGTGAAGACCTGGTGAGTAGAAAAAAGACATGTAAACAGATTATAGTTAGTAGGGCTGTGCTGCTTGGTGGAACACATTGAGGCACTTGGTAAGCAAACGCGTCACAAACCTTGTTCGATTGCACAGACAGACATTATGTGTCAGTCCATTTTTTTTTTTTTTGCTACTTGTTCTGGATATCGAGTGTTTATTAAAATATGAATTTGTCATCAACATAAGCTTTCAGAAGAGGGGTTGGTAGTGATCGCAATAGGAGGCACGCTGGTTTCAGTTCTTGGCACGCTGAACTCTGAAGCTGAATTGCACTTCACTTTCAACGTCCTGTTAAAACAGTAGAGTTTCTTTGGAGAGGCGGAGGACGCCCGCTGTCTTTTGGAGTTCCGCTTGCACTTTTTGACGCTTTCCTCCCGTGTGACGGAAATACTTTTGAGCTTCTCCTGGTTGCCAGGGATTCTACAACAAGCGTCAGTTTGTGGGGTTGGATCTGTAGTTGTGGATACGTGGTTATCGCCGCAACAAAGGTCACTGTCCCTTCCCGTCTGTCTTTCATGTCTGCTTGTGTGTGGTGAGCACGGTGAGGGGGAGGAGGGGCACCGAGTCTGAGCTTGCGTCAGGGCTGGGGTGCTGATATTTTGGCTACTGTCGAGGCTTGAGGGCCCCGTTTCGTTTCTGTGGTCGTCCTCGTGTCCAGCAGGCTCTGAGCCAGGAGCCGGGTCCGTGTCCTGGTTCAAAGCCGCGGTTGTGGGTCTCTGCTCTCTAGCTGAACCAGCCTGCAGGGTTGCCGTGTGGACGCAATACTTCCTGAAATGGCAGCTGTGGGCAGGTCCTTGCCTGGGGGCCACTACTCTTCCCTGGGAGCAGTGGTGGAAATGGGAGGGGGGGCAGTGGACATAGTGCATACGGCACTCTGTATGTGTGTAGACCGGGTCCAGGTTTGTAGGGAACAGAGGTGGGTTTTGTGTGCCCGGGGTGTTTCCTGAGAGCGGGAGGAGCTGTGGGGTGGGGAGGCAGGAAGGAGAGTCCTGGGGAGGCTGAGCACAGGAGTGGGGGGTCCACTGCTGAGACGGGTGGTGAGCAGGTGAGGGGTCCCCGCAGGTGCAGTTAGCGTTTTGAGAGTACTGGCACCTGGATTTTGTGCTCTGTGCGGCCACGAGGCCGTTCTCAGGGCCGGTTCTGCCGGTCTCGGTTTTGCTCTTGTAATAGATGTGGGAGTAAGGGCCATTGTGGTGCTGAGGTGGGATTCCATTGTAGAGCTGAGCACACACCTCCTGCTCCTCTCTGGGTATATCTTCAGTCTTCTGACCGGAGGCCAGGGGCTCCAACTCGTAATGCTCCACCTCCCCACCCCTGCTGTCCAGCTGGTACTTCCCCAGGCCGGAGCCTTTCCCTTGAGGTGAGGGGCTCATGGATGTGACCTCGGAGAACACCTGGCACTGCATCTTTTTGGGTAGGGGGATCTGGCCGCAGGTCCCCTGGGGTCCCAGACAGCGACACATGCACTGAAAGAAGAAGGTGGCAAAGGCCCAGCTGATGCACATGATCAGCATCATGAACGTGCCCAGCTGGGTGTAGGCCAAGACGGTCGAGGGCATCATCATGGCACCGGCAACAAAGGTGGTCAGTGCCGCCATGGCGATGGCAGAGCCCATGCGGCTGAGGGAGAAAATTACCTTTCCCTCGCGGTCGGGCTCAGGGGCGAGCCGGTAGGCCACGCCGTAGTGGACGGCGAAATCCACGGAGAGCCCAACCGCAACGGATATGGTGACGGACTCCAGGACATTCAGTTCCCAGCCCAGGAGCACCAGGGACCCGACCGTGACGAAGATGGTGCCAGCGATGGACAGGATGGCATACAGACTGATGATGACATTCCAGGTGGTCAGCAGCATAACGCTGAAGGCCACAGCCACCGACAGCGCCATGGCAACCAGAGTGCCGTCCGACAGGCTGTCCTGGAGGTCGTAGAATTCCAGGTTGCTGATGAACCAGCCGTGGCTGAGGCCTGTTGGGGCATTCCGGAGCTCCTCAGCGATCCAGGCATCCACCTGGAACAGAACAACGGTCGTTAATGTCAGAAGAACCAAAGCAGATACAAAACGTATCCTTTACATATAAACACCTAGGTACTACAACCTCAAGGTAGAACTGGTACATCTTCTCATAGGCCAGGGTGAAGAGGTAGGTGCTCTTGAACTCCAACACTATGGCTCTGATGGTGTCGTTGATGTCGAATCGAGGTCCGGGGGTCTTGCTGTCTAAATGGTAGTTCGTACTCCGATCCAGCTCCATGATGGCCCTCTTGATACACAACTCAAAGACTTCCTGCTTGTAGGGGAAGGTGGACTGACTGCAGCAGGGGTAGACGGAAGCCTCCTCACAGTCCTGGTTCTCCATCCACTGTTGACAGAAGGAGGGGTTTGAAGTTCATTATATTCAGTGGAATTTTCAAAATGAAACCACAGTAATTATACCGGGTAGTGTCAGTAAGATGTCCTTCAATGTATACATGTATATACTTAGTACAAATTGAGCACTGACCTGTTTGAACGTCTCAATGAAGCAGCTGGTGAAGTCCTGCTCCTCGGACTGAAAGATAAAGCTCTGATTTCTCAGCTTCTGGCAGAAGTTGAGGATCCACAGCTGAGAGGCTGGACTGGCAATGTTAAAGCTGCTGTCCAGTATTAGCTTTCCCTTGTTCTTTGGGTTCAGGGGGTCACCATTATCCACGGGCATCACGCCCCAGATGATGGTGATAGGCATGTGGAGGTCCTCGCCGTGATGAACCCTCTCGAACATGAAGAGCTTCTTGTACTCGGCGTCGTAGCGCTCGAACGGGTGCGAGGAGCGGAACACCTGAAACTCTGCCAGCTCCAGAGACGGGAGCTTCATCTTTGGGTTGACGCAAACCACATAGGCCCCGCCCACCGTAATGGCGAGGAACCCGAAGAGCCAGAGGTAGCGCAGTTTGATGACGATGCAGGGCAGCACCTTCTCGAAGAAGATCCGGGACCCCTCTGAGGCGGTGAACAGGCAATTGTTGGCCTTCTGACAAAGACCTGCCCAGAAAGTCCGGGTGCAGTAACCCCTTTGTGGGTGCGGAGGCTTGGTGCAGGGGAACATGCTGGGCAGGTAGCGTTCATGTAGCACCACCACAGCCGGGAGCCACGTCACCATGAGAATATAGTTCACCAATATGGCGGTGCCTGCGTAGACACCAAAACAGCGTATGGCGGTGATGTTGCTGACGTAATTGGCATAAAAAGCGGCAGCGGTGGTGAAGCTGGTGACGAACATGGACAGCGCAGCGTGTTGTAGCGTCACACCGACCGTCTCGGCCAGCTCAGCGTGTGGTTTGTCGAACTTGGTGTAGTTCCACACATCGCAGAGCACGAAGGCGTCATCCGCGCCGATGCCGACCAGGATGATGAGGGCCGTGAGGTTCATGAAGGGGAAGAACTCAAAGTTGAAGACCAATCGGTAAAGAAAGTACGACACGATCAGCGAGCTGATGATGGCTATTATCGTCATCAGAGTGATGAAAACGGAGCGTGTGTACACGCACATGACCAGCAGGACGATCACTATGGCTATGGCGGGGTACACTGTGTCCGTCAGGAGGTAGTCCTGGAAGAGGTCGTGTTTGATGCCGAACTCGATCCCTGTGACTGTGGTGATGCCGTCTGAGGAGTTCCAATTCTCGAAATTGTCTAAGTAAATGTTCATCATCGACTCTCCTTTCTCTGTGGGCGAGAAGAGCATGCTGTGTTTGAGCACGGGCAGAGAGTACTCCAGGCTCTTGGTACTGAGGAAGTCTTTGTCCACCAGGAAGTGAAGAACTTGGTAGACGGCATTGTACTTGGTGCACTTCCGGGGCACGGTGCCGCACTTGAGCTGGTCTTTCCTTCGCAGGGCTATGTCCCAGCAGTCGGGTACCAGCGTGCCGTTGTGGTAGTACTTGGCGCATGAGCGCAGGATCTTGAGCGTGTGCGATACGTCGCGCTCTGTGATCTTCTGGCAGGACGACCTGTTGGCGAGGGCGGCAATGTAGTTGCCGAGCGTCCAGCTTGGACAGCAGGAGGCGTCATTGGTGCGCTGACAGAGACTCCAGTAGTCGCGATGGGAACGCACCTGGGAACGGAGAGAAAAAGTGAATTGACAAATAAATAGAAATCCTGTATCATCACCAGTCTGGAGGATTGTGCTGTCCTACGCACCCTTGTGTTGTCCAGATTGCACATAGATTTGATAGCCTGAATACTCCACAGGTTCTTCCCCTCAGCTGATGTGAACACCAGTCTAGAGTAACGGTCACCTGCATAAGGAAAAGACCTTTGTTACTCAAATGGGAATACCATCTTTCTTGAGTTAATAAAACTTAGGACATATGAGACAATTCTACCATCTGACTGAAAACCCCCCGTTACAAACAGATATGCAGCTATACTGTGAGCCTACTTGCGTAAACAGTACATTTTGTAGATTACTTTTATTTTAATTCCACTCAAAATACATATTAATATATTTGTAATTTTTACATGTGTTGTACTGAGGTTCATGTGAGTTCACCCAGGATCCTTTGGGGGCTGTTTGGGACTTTCAGGGAGCCTTTTGGTTGTTCTTTATCATCTGGTCTAAATCGGATTGGTGTCACTTCCGTATTCTTACCTGGCACATCACAGAAGAATTCTTTACTGAAGTCCCACTCTGCTTGCCGTTTGTCTCTTTCAAAGTGGTCCTCGGGCCATCTGGGTTCTTGGTGACTAAAAAACAATAATAATAATTTAAAAAAGAAAGATTAGCACCATCCACATTACTTAGATGTTTGTTTTATTCAATCAGCCAGAAAGGCAACTTTAAAAAAACATGGCCATTCATTTTATGCTTGAAACTAGAATCACTGCCTCGCAGTCATGTGGCAGTTTACACGTGCGTCCCCGAGTGTGCACATCTGTGTCTGTCCACGGGGAGTCTCGCATTCTGCTGCAGCAAACTGTGTAATCATTTGGATGGCCAGTTATTGCTGCTTGCTCGAGGACTTCTCGTGGTCAATAACATCTTTTATTGCTTGTTTTATACTGCCACTCACTCACTACTCTTAACCTGGCCGGTAGGGGGTCGCTAGTAACACAGCGGAGTGCATCTTGACCCCCAGCTGCTACTGTGCGGCCAGAGACTCAGTTACCTATTGTCGAAAAACAAGACTTGGAGCATATAGAAACCATAGACTGTATATAAGAAGTGGATGCAGTCATCGTGACGTCACCCATTGGTTTGTGGACTGACGTTTTGAGGCCTTGACTTCGGTGTTTTCGCCGTCGCCATCTTGGATTACGGCCATTGCCATGTTGTTTTTTTTGCAACCCATGAACGGAAGTTACCATTTTTGGAATGCGGAGGAGTGACGCAGAGACGGCGTATACGTCTCTGGTAGCGGCAGCGACCTGTCAATCACAGTAAGCCCGCCCTAAAGCATACTCTGCTTTTTTTTTTGCTGATGCCCTGCAGAGGCTCACAGTGCATTCTGAGAAAGAGCAAAGGAAGACTCGTCGCAGGATTCTATACACAGTGGACCTGCTGTGTCCGAGGCTGCAAAGTCAACGTGATACAAAATGAAGGAAGCAGATCTGATGCTTAGTAATGAAATAACCAGCAGTAATTGCTGGTCCCCCCCCCCCCCCCCACCGAAATCAGATGAATGACGCAATGCAGTAGTAGCATACTGGTGTCATTAAAATAATAATCATAATAGTGGCTCTGATTGAACAGGGGGCCCCCGAGAGAGAGGGGGGGGGGGGGGTGCAGACAAGTCTTTGGCGTACATGTTTGCATTGTGTTCTTTCTGCAAGAATGATGCGGCGGCGGAGTGCAGGGTAGTGAAGGTGCCTGCATGCCAGCAAACGAAGGAGGATTACGCTTCAGACAGGCCTTCTTTCAGTGTGTCTCCGGAGCCCCCCAAAGAAAAGCCTCCAAACAGGAAGGCAGAGTCATCAGGTGGCTGTCAGAGAGAGACCGAGGGGGTTGACAGACGGAGGGGGACGAGGCAGGGAAGCTCGTTGACAGCAGCAGAGGCCTCTGGTGGGCGCTCCGTACGCACACAATTACATCCGCGGACAGATGCGTGCAGCGAGACAGAGGGGGAGGACAAAGGGAGCCACAGACGCAGCAGAAAGGATCCATTTTCTAATCAGCACAGTGGAGATGCAGTTTTTTTCTTAACAACATGGATATATATACACGTCAGCGTTGTGGTTATCATATATTGATTTTTTATCCCGTTTAAGCCACATTGTTACAATACATTTTTAGATCTCTGGGTTTTTACGGGATGAAGGACTTTCGACGTGAAGCCATGAACCTTTGTACGCTGAACTTGTTTTTACGTGACACTGCTTTATTCAGTGTTCTTACCGGTTTTAATCACCGGGTCCGGGTGTTTCGGAGAGGAGATCTCTGCAGTAACAACCTCCTGAACGTTGAACACTGAAGGAATCCAAACCTCGAGAAGCTGACTGCAATGAAGCAATGAATGACTACTTCAGGACACGACCAAGCACCGTCGTTTGTTACTCGAGTTTTGATTGAGAGCAGAACCTGACATATTGTGCGTTTAATTGGTAGTTAGGGAGATGCCTAAATCCAGGCTAAACTAAAGCCAATACAGCTCAAATATTAATAGAAGCAGGAAAAACAGATCTGACATTGAGCATTAATTTGACTTGAAGAGAGACACCAGACAGAGAGAGAGAGAGAGAGAGACAGACAGAGAGAGAGACAGAGAGAGAAACACAGACAGTCTCACAGACAGACTCACAGACAGAGAGACAGACAGAGAGACTCACAGACAGAGAGACTCACAGACAGAGAGACAGACTCACAGACAGAGACACTCACAGACAGACAGACTCACA
>NW_022280163.1:363704-373512 GCF_004355925.1 Anarrhichthys ocellatus | reverse complement strand
AGACTCACAGACAGAGAGACAGACAGACAGACTCACAGACAGAGAGAGAGAGAGACACAGACCTGCTCTTGATCAGTGGACAGCCTCCCACTGACCTCGTGGATGGACAGATCTTATAGTTTGCTCCCCTTTCCTTTCAAGAAGGGATCAGACTTTTCAGCGCGACCCCCACCCCCCAGGTTGTGATCGTTTAATCACTCTCCCCCAGTTAAAGGGGGGCGGTGGTGGGGTTCAGACAGTTTATAAAACTTAGTTTAGTAAATAAATATACAAACAAAGAGAGAGAGAGAGAGATGAAAAGTACAGTATGAGGAAATATATTTCATAAAAAATATGCCAATAAGTAATTAATTAGATGATTTGAAGTCACTAAATTGCATTGCAAGTTATTACAATTCCTAAACAGCTTCTTGGTTAAAAAAAAGAAGTAAAGTGGGTGAAACTAGTGTGGATGGTGTTAGAGATGAGTGGGACGTTACTTTTTGGCCTGCTCATCAGCGTATTTGAAGGGGTAGTTGGCCAGCGTGGCTTTGTAGCCTGTGTTCTTCACCATGTTGTTCCATGTGACCAGTCGCTGCCCAATGGCTGTTCCCCGAGGCTCAAAACCCTTTTGGGGGAAGAAAGAAGGAGAAAGAGGTTTTGATAACGTGTGTTCACGGTGCTGATACAAATTGAGGACCATGTCATACAGTAGCTATCCATTCAACTTGGGACTAACATGCTTACATTTTAAAATCACCTTGCAACATTGCAATGATAATATAATAACCATTACCAGCTGTGCATTGAGAAAATAAAAAGAAGAAGTGGGCGTTCTTGACCACACGAGCCAATCAAAGCAGTGGCTGCAATCAGACGCCGTTTGAATCACACCTACTCAGCATTCAAGGAAAACCAAATGGAGTTGACCCTGATCTCACACACCATCTATACTGAGATACAGCTGAGAAAGATAGACTAAACAGCAGGCAAATTTGTGAATATGATTTTATAAGTTGCTGAAACTGAAAGCTGTGTGAAAATATTAAGGGTACTAATGCAAACAGAAATCAAGTTTTATGAGGCAGATTTTCCTCTGCACGTATAAACAGTACGAGCACTTTCACACTAGTCTGTATAACTAAAGCACTTTTTAATTCATGTATCTGTTTGGCGTTTGTCATTTATAAATGTCCCATATCTGAGCTGTGTTGCAGGAGAGCCTCTACAGAGGAGAGCATGGAGGCTCTGTACTCACCAGCAGTGGGTCAGAGAAGTCGGGCAGGTCGGGCACCAGGACGCCCACTAGGGCACACACCACGATGAGCACTGTGCACACCCCCAGCACCACCACCGGCCAATCAGCAATCAGCTCGGCATAGCTGGAAACAAGAAGGAAGTCAGTGAACACAGTGATGACATTCACAGGATGAGGTTTAATGAGGTTATTTTAAATTTAGACAGCAATGCTTACTGTTCTAGACACATTTTAGTCATTTTTATCCTTAATAGTTTCAGTCAACAACAAAAAGTTGTTACATTTTCATCAACGTTTAGTCAGAATGTTTTCTTTCTAATTTAGTTTTAGTCCTGTGTCAGATGCCCTCTTTTAGTCATGAGGTTATATTCAACATGTTAGTTAGTCTAGTCCAGCCAAACCAATCCTTTTGTCATTTTAGTCAAATTTATTTCACACAAGATTTTATTTTTTGTTAATGAGACCCTGGTGTGGACCGAACAACCGAACAGTCACCGCTTAAAATGGTGTGTCTGTCTGCTTCAAAGTGGACTCTAAACTACTAACACATCCATCTGCTGATTGTGGAATCGATTGATCTGTACTCAAGGCCATGGATATAAGAACGTCAGCCTGATTAATGGTTCAACAGCGGTTCTCCATTAAAAAGTGTGCGACAGCGATAACGCGCCTCACGACTCCCCGACATCCGCGCCATGCGTTCACATCTGCCAACGTGCAAAGGGGCTTTTGTACAGTCCCGTCTCTACCGTTATTCGGTATTATGTTATTATGCGGTCGCCTTGCAGTCTAACAATGCTTATAATCAGTTAGAAATCAAAGTACATAAATATAAACATCAGAAGCATTAAAGTGCTGCATAAACTTCTGTCAGTCGCTGGAATCTGATTTCCCCACGTTGGTCCTGATGACGCAGGATGATAATCTCTAAAACGGTCTAATCTACTGATTCACCTTCCAGCCTGTATGACTTCATGTTTACTCCTCTTGGTTGACTTGTGAGGAGTCAATGTTAACAGGAGAAACAGTGTTAGCAGCTGTCTCACATTTTGCTGCGTATACCGAGTCCCCATCCTGATTATTATTTTGCCCCTGAACCTTCCTGAAAGCCGTAATCCTCTATTAGACAGTGTGGATTGGTTTCGAGACAGCAGAGTTTACTGCAGCGATACAGAGAGAGGAGGAGATCCGAGCTGCTGGCTAACAGAGGAGGCCAGGTACAGAGAGAGAGAGAGACGTGACTCCCGCCGATAACTCTCATGACTCACTACTGAGGAATGGCGGCTCCGCGGGGCCGTGATGGATGGGTGACACAAATAAAATAAAAGGGAGGAGAGAGCTTTGCGATCCAGAACATTTTGGCAGGTCTCACCTTTTGGGGAATCGAAAGGGCCTCGCAGGGCTGAAAAACAGAAAGAGGGAGATGAATCAATGTTTTCAAGTCAAAGCAACAGGCGATAAAAAACACATTGGCGGAGACTTCAATGAGCAAAAGTGGACATCTTGTCTTTTTAATCCTCTGACGTCTTTCCAACAGCGGACTCTCGGGGTCACGGGGTCACTGGACCACGGAAAGCATTCAAACTGACGTGGCTGTTAAAACCACTTCCCAGGAAACGTCTCACAATACTCGTTGCTCCTGTTTTCAACACCTTTCAGATGTGACGGACATGATTACAGTACTCGCGTTTCTGACACACAGGTGCCACACACAGGAGGACAAGATGGATGCTACAGATTGACAAAGAGGTGAAAATTCTGCCAAGGGGTGGTTTTAACGACACACACAGAGGCATACAGCGTGAAGCCTTCAGCTGCTCAGGATCCGTCAGCTCCTCCTGGGGGCGGTGGGGAAGCGTCCGGTATGCCGTGAGCAGTGAGCATGGAGTGGAGGGGAAGAGGAGGAAGGGGGAGAATCAGATACGGCCACCGGATCACAGCGGGGTTTGGAGGAGATAAATGTTACATGGGCTAAAGGGGTCAGCGGGGGGGATGAGGGAATTAGTGTATGTGGAAAGAATACAGGGGGGGGGGGGGTCATACTTGTATCCTGGGGTTCTACTAGAAAATGTTTACATGCTTTATTGTAAAAAGCAAAACGAACATTATTTTTCTTATACGGTTTGTCTGAATATACCTGTAGTCACCCTTCATCTGAAACACTCCGTTTTAGCGCCCGTCTCTTTAAGAGCCCCCTACCGAAGTCTGCTCTGATTGGTCAGCGGTCCCCGGTCTTCCACATCTGCCTGTCTTCAGGCAGTGTGTCAACTACACTGAGTTCAGCATCACTTCTACAGGTGACTGCATCGTTGTGACGTCACATCCTTACTGAAGTCCGGACGACTCGTTTAAAGGCACAGTGCCTGAATACGGGCTGTGTGCGTTGAGCGTCTCGATACTTTCACAAGATTTATATAGCACCTAGACCTGCTTTATAATAGAAAAAAGAAATCTCTCTGGTGTAGGAGAGTAGACAAGAGTCTTCATTTCCCTGTGAGGACATTACTAACCACCAGGACCACTGATCCTTGGGTTTATATGCTGCCAGAAAAGACTACACTGTACAGATAAATTGTCTGCTTTAATAGCTTTGACTAAAAGCTTCTCAGTGCATCACAGATTCACTTCCCCACTCTAGGAAAAGTGGCCTTAATTGAACCCCCCAAATGGCAAAGAGGAACAGGAAGTGAGTCCTGGGGTGGGCCTCTGCTGCAGCCAATCAGGTCACGAGCACTCAGGACATTGGTCCCGTCTGAGACCCAAAGTGGTTGTTGTCGTATTTTTTGCCCGTTTTGTTGTCAAAGTTAAATTTGCGGAATGTTCTAATTAGTGGTAATGTGAGGCACAAATTAATTTGTGCCATTGGTGAGGAATTTTACTCTACGGGGGGTGGGCTGTGGGGAGGCCGTAAATCCCTTTAAATGTTTCACTGGACACATTAATATGACAGCCAGATGTAAAGTGGTCCAGGTTTAGAGACAGTCTCCAAAAGCAAACACACACAGACACAACATGCATCTCTGGACACTTCTGGAGATGCATATGTGATGTATGTGAAAAAGTGACTTGATCAAGTTTTTTTGTGTTCGAGGAGACTTCTTCATGCTCTCAAATATTGAATCATTTATTATAACAATATAAGTGACTACTTCCTTAGGGTGGACTTTCCCTTCATCAAGTGACCTTTAACCTGGTTTAAACCAACAATGCCTAATGAAAACCACATTTTCCCTGCGCTGCTTTCAACTAGCCGCCAAGGGAACATTCTGTATTGCTAATGTTATTCTTTTCACTATGCTCTTGTCTGTCCATGTATGGCCTCTTGACTGCAGACCTCAGGACACAGATATGGCCCAAAAATGGAGGAGAGGACATAGCTGGAGTGGATTCACGAGAGCGCTTTCAGGGCATATCTATCAGTCTGCTGAAGGTCTGTTTTGAATTTTGGTCTGCGGCACTCCAATCTGAATCCATTTTCAGCCGATTGGAAGGACGCGCAGCATACCTGAGTAGGCCATTTGGCCCGAGGACTTTAAAACGGCAAAGATGAATAGATCGGGAATCCATCCAGTCAATGGCAATAATTCATCCCCCTCTCATAAAAGCAGAGACCTTTCATAGCAATGGAAGGAGATGAATTCAAGATCTGGCGAGTTGAGAAAGTCAGTCTCTGGGACTTATATTTTGGGCTCAATCTGTCGACTAA
Organism: Anarrhichthys ocellatus; assembly: GCF_004355925.1. NCBI lineage: Eukaryota > Metazoa > Chordata > Actinopteri > Perciformes > Anarhichadidae > Anarrhichthys > Anarrhichthys ocellatus. The sequence continues at coordinate 368,569 of NW_022280163.1, read as the reverse complement.
ACAAAGGGACCAGGCACCATCAGACCGATGCACATGGAAAGAAATGAAACGGTTAAATAAAAAAACACCACGTGGGGCGGTTGGTGGGTGCCAACAGAGAGAGGTAGAGTTGACTGATGATCACAGAGGCTCTAGATTCAGTAGTTCACTCTCTCCCCTGGCCCCGACTAACCTTTCAGTGTTATTCTATGTACCAGAGGGAGAGTGTTTCAGGATCACCGGGCTAATTAATAAGGTAAACACAGACCTCGGGCCGCTCACTCAGCACCGTGCTGACAGAGGGGAGAAGCGGAGAAGCAGATGGGGACTGTGTGTGTGTGTGTGTGTGTGTGTGTGTGTGTGTGTGAGAGGGACCTACACACATTTTTTTTAGGGTTTTCTGAGATGAAAGTTGACGAGCAAAAGAGAAATGCGGTGAGCTTTTTTGGTGGCGTGGGATTTCCCTGAGAGAGATGTACAGCGATGGCTCATTTAGAGCTTTAAGTGTGCTTGAAATGAGCGGATGTGTACCAAGTGTTGTGTGACCATATCTAAAGGCAGAGGGGCTGAGAACCTTTCTGAGTGGCTACAGCCTGGCGTCATAAAGAGGGCGAGACATGGTCAGAGAAACGGGACAGCCTCTCCTCTACGGCATCCATAATGTTCTAATTGTTGGAAGCAGACCTCCAATTTCAAAGTCAGAAAGGTGTGAGTGGCTTCCAGACTGCAATCTGACAGGCACTTCACTTGCAGCATACATGATGCCTTTAGCAATAAAAAAAAGTTAGTTTATGGGATGTGTGTATGGGCAAGAATACTACAGCATAACATATAGTACATCAGACGCTAAAATCTCAATCTCATTTCATATTTTTCTTCAAACGTGAGAAATTCTGCCAGGTTTGTGTTTTCAAAGGTCGAGGTGTTTGCACCAGGGAACATACAATATTGTGGGGAAATGCGTATTAACGTGCATGAGTCTGTATGTGTGTTATTGTAGAGGAGTGTATATGTGTGCCGGCAGGGTTCAGAGGCATGGGGGGGGGGGGGGGGTTGTCAACAGACGGCCGGGTAAATACTTTGTGAACGAGGCCTTCAAGTCGGAGCAAGAGCAATTAGTGTCAACCGTCGGGCTGCTGGGTCCGACTCGCCCCGATTTGTGCCTCGCTGGAACGCTGCACACACTTAGAGGTTGGACCTGGGCATGGAATAGACCCAGACTACCATTGCTACCATTGGAATGACATCATTAGACTAGTTAGGCAGAAAGCCACTGCACTGTGCCTGATAAGTAGGCTCGTGGGTGTATATTTACACAAAGACTCTCACGGCTACAGCAGCGCACTGAGAGGGATGTTAACAATCCCCCAAACGGAGCCCAGGGTGTATGACATTAATGCGGCTGTAAATGGGGAAACAGGGATAGTTAACAGTGTGTCAAGTAGAGACAGTTCAAGAAACAATTCCAATGTTTGAATATGAACTTTAAAGTTCTCCTATATTCATATGCTGACAGGAGAGTGTAAAGTGGGCCTTGTAAGTGGCATGTGATAAGTGGGTTGTCCAACAAAAGGCCTGAAAACTAATAAGGATGAAGTTAGTGGAGCCGTGTTTCTGTAAACAAGTAATAAAATCCATCAGTGCAAACTCTTCAAAACCTGTAACTCAATACATATGAGAAATACCTGAGTGTTAGAAGAAGAAGTGCTGTTAGGAGGATGCTTTGTGTATCTAAATGTATTTAATATGATCTTCAATACACTTCTTCTGGACCATTCTAACCTCAAGAAATGTGACAGACAACACTTGACAAAAGAAATCTGTCTGATTTATTGTCCGAGGACAATAAATCTAAAGACCAATGTTGCAATAAAAAAAAAAAAAAGCAGAGATGTGTGTTTATAATAAGTGGGCTACGCTAGATGTTCCGTGGTACATTACCCTCAGCAGCAGTAACAGTGTGATTCACAGGGCATCACGTTTCCAACAGGCCTCCAATAAAAAGTGGAACAGGCTCCGCGCTGTTTAAACACAAGAAGGTCAGCTGGGGACACTGTCCTCTTATTATCGCCAGAGACATTGGACATTTCACGGCACGTGTAGTAAACGTTAAGTTCTGTTGTGCGTTTCCTCACATCTCTGTGTAGGTATGCATGTGGTATAATGTCGGCCATGTTACTATGAGGACAACCTTTAGCTTCTATTTGTATTCATATTATCATGTGTGCCTTAATTTGTGAGCTGTGTCATCTATTAAAATATGTAAATGCTATGGGAATCAAAGCGAAAGAAATTCAACGTCCCCCCCCACAACGTTTCAAAGTGGGATTATCCTACGTGTTGCAAACACAAGTGGATCGGATACAACACACTGAAGAAGGCAGTTTCCCGAATACGTGTTCTTTAATTAGAGTAAATGGACAACAAATCATTGATGTTCGTTTTCTGCTAGTGTTAGCTAGCCTTAGCAACATGACTAATGCTACACAAGCTAACGTAAGCAGCTCTTTGTTCCAGAAGTCACCGTAGATGCTCGTTTCTGGCTGGTCCTGGCTTGCTTGTAGCTAGCGGTAGCATGAGCAACATGTCTGAGCCATACGTATATCTATATTCTGAAGCAGAAGGAATGGAGGTAATGTGTTTTCATGTCTGCGAGTCCACTGGTGAGCACGGCCTTTTCTGGCTGCACCTGCCGTTCCCCCGAATTCTTGGAGGTGAAATACAGGCCGCACAAAAATTCCAGGCATACAGGACTTCAGCACTTTAGCCAATAGTTACAAGCTGTCAGTCAGCGTGACGTCTTTATTATGGCTGCTCCTCGCCTCATCTTTATGTCTTTAAGCTCACAACCCCAGAAGCAGAGCACATGCGAGAGCATGGAGCAGCTGGTACAGAAACCTCCAAACAGATCTTCACATAACAAGAAGTGGTCCGGGGCATAAATAATGTAGGATCCTCTGCCATTAGAACCGCAGCCATTTATGTGATTAGTACACCTTGCTTCTACAAGGAGACATGTCATCTATAACTGTTAGAGTGCCAGCAGGAATCTCTCTTACAGATGAATGGATGTGCCTGGCCAGAAAATCGGAATCCAGAAATCTTTCTTTCCCTGCCAAAATTACAACGCATGGTTAGTGCAACTGTAAGCTAGCCAACTTTAAGAGGGCCTGGGTGGCCAGTGGGAACAAACAGCAGGGTCTCCCTAGAGGACCTCCACAGGTGGAACCAATGGTTTTCACCTGCTGCCGCATCAGAGTTCCTTTCACCTCCTCCCACAGGCATCTGTTAATACTCCTGGCTAAAAAAGAAGTGAGACAAATGCAGAGAGGACAGCCCCGGAGCAGGAATCTATCGAAGAATATCGTTCACCATCTATTCAGTATGGTTGGCAACGATAACATTCCTCAAGTGTGCACAGAATGATATTCAGTTATGCAACGCCGGACATTCATTTTGCGCTTTATTCAGTCTCTCTCTTTCTTTCTCTATGCTTCATCACATTGTTGTCAACAAAAAGAGTCAGATTTTGTGTCTGTGGTCATATAAATGTAATTCATGGTGCTGCTAGAGCGCCCCGTTAGAAGCAGGTACGTGCATGAGAGTAAACCGTTGATGTAGCTTCTAACTATTGGGTACAGCCAAAGTTCTTACCCAGAGAGACAAACGTCAGCTCTCATTAGCAAGAAGAATGCAAATGCCACGATTTGGATTCTTTGGTTTTGAACCAAACCTAAAAGAGCCAGAGAACTTATTTATGCGAGTCTCTCTTCTGCTTTTTTAGACGATAATTTCGTATATCGCTGGTTTCCTTAAATCAATACCATCAGTCAGGGAATTTCAATATCGTCCAACCAAAGTTTCACCATGCATTAAAAGAGAGCGATGCATCTTCAGGCAAAGGCAATATTTCTCATTCGAGAGACAATTCAGCTACAGACCATGCTGTTGGGGAACAGGTCAAAATGAATTCAAAGATATATGGTGATGAACCATGTATCTTTTTTTAAACGTTTTCCCCTCAGGGCCAAGAGGCAAGGCCTACACTGGACAGCCAATACAAACTACCTCCAATAATAACACATACTGTATACTAATGCTGACGGATTGCAGTGCCATAAGATCTGGCCCGTCTGCTGACTCAGACACTGCCTGTTACTTCACTGATCGTTGTTGATCTCATCCATTAGTGGGAAAGGTAGAGAAGGAAGGAATGTGATGTCCAGGTTCTCACTCCATTATTACCTCATTGCCACGCACCATCAATCTATTGTCCTCTGTGCTTTGTGTCCGACTCTGGGCCATGTGAGGACATGGTAGCTGCAGGTATTTCCGTCTCAGGCGAACCTTCATCTGGTAGATTCTCCTCCGAGGACGTTATCTGTCCGGTGTGTTTGCTTTTGGCAGCAGGGTTAAGGAATAAGTACTGGCCCCATTTTCGTAAAACTTGGTGGAAAAGTGAAGCATGCACCAAGTAAGAACCCATACAATTTTAGAGTTGATCCGAATCCCTTTTGTCAACACTACGACATCAGGCTTTTCGTCTGTGCTCTCCAAATGCCCCTCTAGTTTCCTTTGGCTTTGGAGAAGCGCTCTGGTGATATAAAGACACCTTGTAGCCGACAGTCGCTGCAGTCTCAATTATCAATCGTTACTTAGAGGGAGATCAAACGTATCTCAAAGAATGGAACTATGATATCTGATGCTATTTTGACCAAGATCATTTTAGGAGACCGTGCCCCAGGCCCTGAGGCTAGGAGCCTTAATGATGATGGCTGAGTCAAAGCCTGTCCTCCCTATTCCCTTAGAGAGACACTGTGTGTGTGTGTGTGTGTGTGTGTGTGTGTGTGTGTGTGTGTGTGTGTGTGTGTGTGTGTGTGTGTGTG
>NW_022280163.1:358341-363694 GCF_004355925.1 Anarrhichthys ocellatus | reverse complement strand
GTGTGTGTGTGTGTGTGTGTGTGTGTGTGTGTGTGTGTGTGTGTGTGAGATAGGAAGGGAGAGTGCTTGGGGTGGAGGGGTCTGGAAAATTCCAAGTGGAGGTTCGCAAAGTGCAGGAGAAACACAGAACCTGGCTGTTTATCTGAAAAAGGTGTGCCGCTTTTTGCCGTTAGTTTTAAACAAACATTAATGTGAAGAAATAAAACCCATTAAATACACGCATGTACTCTAGAAATCCTAATGATATCTTAACTAAATATTGAGAGTGAAACTATTTCATAGTGAACATAAACTACACTTTAGCTGAACTTTAGTTTCCCTTTAAAGCAATATTTCACTTTGGACCCCTTTAGGTGTTCTGCAGGCCCAACATCGAGCACCTCTGTTTTAAATGTCTAACATTGGAGAAAAACATGAAGTAGAAGTGAATTGCTAAATTTAATGTAAGTCAAGTGACAGAAAATGTGTTGACAATTTTGATGAATAAAATTTCACTGGTTCCAGCTTCTTTAAAGCAGATATTTGTTGGTTCTCCCAAACGTTATTTCTGGAGAACCACTGCGACCCACATCACAAGAGGCCTTTTCTATAAATCGTGAGCAGAGCTAATGTGTGCGTCAATGAACGTTCCCAACCCGGTTGAGATATATGTTGAATAAATCACAACCTTGATTTTTGCATGCGTTATTAAACACATATACACACATCAGATACTTTATAAATCAGACCAGATAAATGCATTCAGCTACCTAAAGTTATTATATGATGATCTCACTCATTAAAGAGATTGTACTCTTTCATGCTAGATTTAATGTTATCAGTAGCTACAATTATCAGATCAATACGAACATTCAGGCTCCCTCACGTGGCTCTAAAGTGAACTGCAGATATGAATGTTAAATAAAAGACCACGGAAGACATTCTGCTAATTTATTCGACCGACCCTAATGAAATCTCCTGCCACCTGTGGGTCTTTGGATTGCTCTGTGCTTTCAAACACACCATCTTTGAGCTTTAGACCGTTGTTTGAATATGTCATCTAGGAAATTGTAACGGTAATGTTTTGTAATGGTTAATTTTTTCTGACATTTTATGGACTAAATGACTGATTGAGAATATAATCAACACATTCCACGGTTATAAAAAATAAACGTTTGTTGCAAATGTAATGACAAGCAAAAAAAGCCAAATATACTGCTTTAATCTTTAGGTTTACATCTTTGAGAGCAAGTACTGACTATGCACACTATATCATTGTGTTTCCCGTGTATTCTGTATATATTCATACCATAGCTAATTAAACAAATGGATAAATCATTTTCTGACACCCTCCAACTCTTACAAACATCTGGGGATTTCCACACCTGCATTTAGAGAACCGCTGATTCAATGGCTGACTGTACTGCTGTTGCACTCACTAATTGACTTGCATGTGGTAGAGCTGGTTGGGTTATTTTAGTCTGGTGACGATGTTTTTGGTCCGTTCATTTGGAACAAGATAAAGGCTTGTTCGCACCACTCCATGTTTTTTTTTTTTTTTTTTTCAAATAGCCACTGCTCGTTTCATCTGTGAGCCTGCTGCAGCCGCAACGACAAACAGCTCCTGTTTTGGCCAAAAGTACCGAGCCTCACCTCGCTTAAAGCAGCAGCAGACGTGAGCTCAGGTTTTTTGTATTTATTGCAAAGTTATTAAGGTTTAAGTTTAGTTATTGTTTCAGCTTCCTGCAGCATGTCCACTGCCTGAAAATGTCATGTTTGAGTTACAAATTACCAAATGACTATCACTTATTGAAACCTAGTACATCCAGTGAGTAAAACATTTATTTAGCTGGTCTGTAAAGTACACCCCGAACAGATCAAAGACAACAAAGCCCTAAAAAACCCAAATACATTTGGCCACAGTCTGGACACATGTAGTAGTTTATCTCTTTCAAAGTGCTGGGAAAATCTCAACCAGCCATCTTTATCCAGCTGAGGCCTGGCTAGCTACTCAGCCAGCTTATGAGAAGTTATGACAATGTCCTGCTCCCATCAGGCTTTGATCCCGCTTCATGGGACAGCGCTGGGCCTTTGATCTGGGATGGCCATCTTTATGGGCTTTGCTTCAAACCCAGGAACTATACTTTTAAACCTGGGGCAGGGGGGGTGTACAGAGAGAAAATAAGATGGCTTCAAGACAGAAAGAAAGCAGGGAAACAGTTATCACAGGGGGAGGGGCAAATAACAGGAAACTAGCTTACTCCTTGAACCGGCCCTGTCCACTTTCAGCTCTTGACCCAAACGATGGGACTGGAGACGTTTCCTAGCCAGGATATTCTTAGTAGACCAACACTCGTTCAACTCAGTAAACTATCAGTTAGTGGATTTAATCTGTAAACCAAGAATCACACAAAAGCACCACTTTAAATCTTGTGTTTAACAGAGATGTGCTCATAAGTTTCTTCAAAATAAGACATTCAGCATGAAAAAGCATAAACAAATGACTAATCCACTAAAGAAATCTTAGTGACCAAATGACCGATTGGTGGGCTAACCGACCGAGAGGGTGCAGCCCTACTCCTCAACCACATTACCTCTTGAACCCACATAGACCGGCAGGTCCGTCCTCTCCCATACGTGCTTCAGCCTTCCCTTCATCCAGAGCGAGTACTCTACCATGTCTCCACTTTTCTACTTCCGTGGATATATTCATTTTCATAGCAACCAGACGCAATCACTAACCAGTGCACGACATGTGAAAAAGGAAACGCAACCGCATGCTTCTCCTAAACCAATACATAGACAATCATGTGTTTCCTAAAAAACACCAGCAGTTGTTTTGTATTCAAAATGTCAGCATGCGTCACACGTTTATCCTGGGCTAACCTCGCAGCTGCTACAGTGCAGAGGATTAGACGGCAGTAGATCTCCTCCATCCATCACCCAGCTTCTTCACACAAGCCCCAGGAGCCACAAAATATACACATACATATCAACACGCTTGTTGGTTTTTTTCAGATGCAATCTTCTCTTCTCAGTGGAGGTTAACACCATGTAACTGGGGCTGTTAACTGAATTCTTTCTGTGTATAGAGAAGATGGAGCCTGCAGGCTTTTAAAAAGACCCTGATTGCTAGTTTGTCTCCCTGCAAATGAACTGTGAAGGTAAAGTGGCCCAGAGGATCACATATCACCACCAATGTGGATACATCACAAAGCTATGCAGTATTATGTTTCCTGTGCCTTAGCTAACTACAGTAACTTGCTAACAGGCAACGTGTCCCATCATTTAGTCGTCCTGGTAGACGTACGTTGCATTTTCTACGCCAATTGTTTTCTTCTCTGGTGTGCATGTTTTTTTTTTAGATCATGATGCGTTGTGCTCTGCCTCTATTCCAAGCTTCTTCTTAAATCCCTCAAAGGAAATAAAGAAACGGCTCTGGTAGCAGTGGCGGCCTGTCAATCACAAGGTAGACCCGCCCTAAGGCATACCCTGCTTTATAGTCTATTTGACTCTAAATGGACCATAGTTTACTAAATGAACATCATGCTGTATTGAAGAAGACTTGAAACTAGAGATCGAGTCCATAAACTCATTTTTACAATGTTTACTGAGGTAATAAATCAAGAGAAAAGTAGAGTCATTTTCTCATAGACTTCTATACAACCAGAGGAGTCGCCCCCTGGTGGTCAGTAGAGAGAAGACTCTTTCGCATTGGCTTTAATTTTCAAAACCGGAGGTTGCTACCTGGGTATATTCTTAAAGTCATCTTTGAAAACTACTGAAACGGAATTTTTTCCGAATATAGTTCCTTTGCATCAGAAATGTTCTACACATATATTGAAACAAGAAAGAAAAGGGCAGATTTCTACACTTGAATAAAAGCATGACACTTCTAAAAGGATGGTTGTAAACTACTGAACTGTGTTTATATGTATACAGTATATATATCTACTATATACTTACAGGTTCAGAAGATTGCGAGGCCTTTGGGTCGGCCACATTGGCTGGTTTCTCAAACACTTATTATTTATAATGTGCTAAGCCTCATCGAGCTGACACCCTGAAATACAGAGCATACGGATCACTTTCAGACAAAGCCTTGCTGGTTGAGGCTTGCAGCTGTCTGACAAGAGAGCGAGAGGTGGAGGGAGACCAGAGACAACAAGAAAGTAGTAAGGGCAAACATAGAGCAGAAACTACAACTAAGGCTTCTGATGAAGCTCAGACAGGTCAACACTATGCAGACATGCATGGTCCACCCAAAAAATAATAATAGTTCGGACCCATCCATCTGATAAAAAGTTGCTCAATTACGCATGATGAACCGCTCCTCACTTTGGAGTCGTCATGTTTTTATACAGCTTCATAGCAACCAAACCACCTGGCGCCTACAAAGACAACGCGATTCAAACTCGCTCAAGATAATAACAGCTGACCTTCTCTGAGACGCCGTCGGAGGGAGTGAGACAGGAATTCTTGCTATCTGACAAGGCGTGAATCTAAACCAAACTCGTGGTTGCCATAAACAAAGGGAGCTGTTGCGAGAGAGGCATCGGTGAAGAGGGCAGAAACATTGAGCTCCAGGAGAGCAGAGCTTGGGCGGGGGGGTTAAATACTCAACGTGACCCCCGGATGGTTGAGTGTCAGTGAAGTGTTTGGTGGCTGTGTGTGTGCAGGCTCCAGGTAGGAGCCGCTTACCCCGGAGCTACACTTAATCTGTGTTGTCTCATTCTGGGCTGCATCTGCCACAAGTGTGCACTCAGAGCCCTGCAACTGGAGCTGTGATCCAAGTGTGCATACTTAACTGCAGGATAACCATTTAGGACTGCACGCTCTGGGCTTTTGCCTCAACAGCAGGGATTAGTCATCTTTCAAAAGCAAAAATAAAACAAAGAAATTCAAGCGCAGAGAGAGAGAACTTAACACCTCTATTTGTGGATAGATATGAGACGATATAAAAATGTCATGTCATGATTATACTGGCTAAAATAATTCTGAAACACGAAAATCACTTTGCCTTACATTTAATTAAGAATACGGACGCCTCCCGAAAGTCGCTTCCAAACAGGAACCGGTTCTAAATGAGTAAAATACCCAAGGTATGATAAGGTCCAGAGTTAACGGTTCTGCTATCGGTACTTTAGAAGTTCTGGAGTGAGACGTCCTCGTCTTAAACGTCCTCTCTCTGTCTCTTTGTGCTTTACTCTGACTGACACACACACACACACACACACACACACACACACACACACATGGCAGAGAGAAGAAAAAGATCCAACGTGTGGCTACATTTTACTCCAACAGCAGCAGCAGCAGTTTATCAACAAGCAGAACATCAATCTGTGTGTGGATAAATACAATTATTATATAT
>NW_022280163.1:336821-343341 GCF_004355925.1 Anarrhichthys ocellatus | reverse complement strand
ATATAGATATATATAGATATAGATATAGATATATATATAGATATAGATATATAGATATAGATATATATAGATATCTCAATGGTACAACACAATAACAGTTAATGCAGAATGAGAAGGATAAAGCAAAATACCTTCCTCACCCAATATTTACACCAGATTCATGGTAGCAAACTCACATTGGGCTACAGTTTTTAATGGCTGACATAAATCTTAATGCTAGTACACACCGTTAAAAACGAAGTCGAACTGAAGCAAATTATATTAAGGCTGGGTTATTGTATTTTTTTAGTTAATTGTAAGCAGAGACAAGCTTAAGCTTACAATCTATTAAGAAAATATATTGTTTCTTAAAAAGGCTAACTTTCTTAGATTCTATCAGTTGCTTGTTTCCGTACAAATAGAAACAATAGTGTAGTAACATCAGCTCTATCCAGAAATACGCTGAAGGGAGAAGAGGTGAAGTCACTTTGACATCCGTCTCCTCCGCTCCAGCCAAACCACTTAACGGACAGACACACTGACGCTCAGCGACGGAGACGCATGGACCCGAACCGCACACACAACTCCCGCATCTTGGTTTTCTCGCCACTTCTCAACACACGCACGCACACACGTAGCTCACCGACTTCCACGTCTGAGAGAAAGGGCACCGAAGTCCGGAGGAAAATGTTACAAACAGGGCAGCAGACAAAAGCCCGTGTGAAGAGCAGCAGCAACCGGCCAGTATTCGTAGTATCCTACCGTGTGTTCGTGTCTCCCGGGTGCTTTGCGCTCGTTGTCGCCGGTGGGATCGGCAGCACGCGGCGCTTCGTTACCGCCAAGAAAAATAAGAGAATCCCTCGGTTTTAGTCAACAGAATGTCCCGCAAGCGTTGCTAAACAAACGATGCGCTACGTAAAACGGAAAGAAGTCTCTGGGAGAGCGGGCTGTTTCTCATGGGAGTGTGTCCTGCCAGAATGACAAACAGCCGCACACTCACTCCAGCCCCGGCTCCCTCTCCGGGGGGGGGGGGGGGGGCTGCACCGTAGAGCACTGATAGGACGGTCTCACCGTCTGCCTTTAACCCGCTCACTGCCACACCGGTGGCACGCGCCAAGCAACATGCGCGTTACCACCAGATTTTAGAGAACTTATAAAACCCGTGCCCGAGAAGAAAGGCAGCACGAAAAAACACACTACTAACGTTGTAGCTAGAGTTCAGGATATAAACGAACACAGTGGTATCTACACGAGGGGGAACATTCACAAGAGTGAACCTACTATTATCACATCAGAAAAATATCAATTAATTTAACACATTTCAACTGGACCGCTGCTTACAAAAATAGGCAACGTTACAGATATGCCAATAGCCTAGCTCACATTGGAAACAAACTGGAAAGAAAAGATAAATCTTAGTCAAAACAACAACTTAAAATTCTATTTTTGATTAAGTTACCGTCTTTTATCAAAGCTCTCTTGGTTCAACATCTAAAAGCAGAGTCCTGGATGAAACAGCTAAACTTGTTGTTTGCTCACAGCCCCAGTATGGGATACTATTGCTAGTCTCAAGATAACATTACTTTATGAGATCATTATCAATAGTTAATTGAGTTGAGTTAGGCTACAACATCATATCAAAATAAATATTAAAAATGAAACTACCAACCACCCTACTTACAGAGATAGTAAACAGCCTTTAATTATCTGAAATTCTACCACATAATTCCTTAATAAGGCCACACCCGCTCCTAACACATCAGTATACTTTAAATTACAGATCACTGTTCACACGTGTTGGCTGCTCTTCTAGGTTTGGTTTAATAACTACTTTAAAATGCTCTCCACCCAAGGCAACAAAACATCTGCCTGTCTCATGCAGGTTCAAGACACAGCTCAGGTCACACTTGTTGTGATATTTCATTAACATTTCAGCAATTTTCTGAATTAGTACGCACATAATGAAAGTCCCTGATAAAGAACATTAACCCATTTCTGTATTTTCATTCTGCACTGTACAACACACTGCTGAACACACTGCAGAAAATATGCACCAACTGAAAAAAAAAAACTTCAACTTCACTCATGTGATGAATGTGGAGCTATAAGTGTGTGTTCATGTTATGTCCTGTTGCCCGTTACATCATAAACTGTGCAGTGACTTCCGTAATGCCTTTGATTAAAGGATTATGAAAGATATAATTTATGTAGCAGAGTTTACATGGCACATGCAGTGTCGGCAAAGCCAGGAAACGTGCCAGATACAACGCATTATTGTATGTAAGTCTCTACCGACTGGAGACTCTTCTAAAGATGCATTTCCTCACAAAACAACTGATTCGTCTCAGCATGGGGGGGGGGGATCACAGGGAATGCTGGGAAGGCAGAGGGCCATACCTGGCTTTAATTTCAGCTGTCCACCAGGATTAGGACTCAGTTCATATAGCAAGCTGTAATCATCTGCAGTAGTGAGGCGCTCTCTCGCAGCTGGCCCCCGGGGGCCAGTGGAAGCCTCAGCCATTTAGTGCTTTTCTAGTTGCCTCGAATAATAATAACCTGGTACTAATAGGTTGCGTAGAGTTCATTGTGCTTTTTTTTTTCGTCTGCAAAGAAATAAAGTTGAGCGTTTAGTGCAGCTGTTGTTCTGATGTCCGAGGATCTCGGTACTGACCCAAAAACACTTCAAAACACTCTGCTGAGGCTCAGCAGTAAAGGAAGCTGCCCGTGCATTACGATGGTCATGTGGCCGGTCAGCTCAGGACAACGGTTGCCCTCCTCTGAAATAACAACACAAAAGGCATCTCAGCGCTAGCGCCGCTGTCCAGCTTCTCACCTCCACCAAGATCAACCGTGAGTTGATATGTGCCGTTAAAGTGCCCCACAGAGGCAGAGTTTGGGTTCAGCTAGCCAGGGCTAAAGGGAGGAACCACATCAAAGGCCGTACTGTACCAGGAAGGACGGAGGCCCCGGTGAAAGCCCAAACGGCCCCTGGGATGATTGCACACAACTCATCAAAGTGACAGGTTTAGCGGACAACAAAAAAAAAGGAGGGGCAGAAGAGTTAAAGAGGGAGAGAGGAGGACAAGATGTCTCTGAACCATTGAAGGCTTTGGCATGGCGTGTCAAAAATCATGCTTAATTAATGTGTCTTCAAACTTGTTGCTTTTGAATCAGTTTTCCAAGGCTAATTCCAAAATGCCAGGGTTAGAACTACCACCAGCCCCCTTTCATTGTGGATTTGTTAACTGACGCAAATGTGGCACACAGGGCAGACACGCAACCCCAAACAGCAAATAGTTGTTTTCTCTCTCCGCCCAAGAGACCTCGAACAGCTGCAAAAAAAAGAAGGGAAAAAAAGGACAAATCTCTCCACAAAAGGCTTTTGGTCCTGGAAGTTTAAACATGATCCAACTCGTTGTGTGATTTGAAAGCACATTAACGGTGATCTAATAGCCGAGTGTTCAGATGCTGGATCGTAATGTGCTTCGACATATTATGCAGGAAGGCGGCAGGTAACCCTAGAAGCCCTCCGAGCAGCGCAGCTACCCCTGGTGTGATAATGTCTAGCCAACGAGACAGAGAGGGGAAGAGGGAGACCTAGAAAGAAAAAGTGAGACTTGAAAGAGTGCGTGTGGATGACTAAATGAACAAAGAGGAAAAAGGAAAAAGGTGCGACTATAATAGACTGATTGAATAAGAGACTGAGAGGGAAAGCATGTGGGCTCTCAGAGGCAGCACTGCTCACATTGCTCCTTGGCTTCTGTGGGTCTGGGATGCGGAAACCAGGGAAACCTTATCCCTTCGACACCTCGGCGGTGAGGACGGACATCTCCCACCCGATTAGCGCCGTGCCCCCTGACGTCTACCCGCGAAGACCCAAGGGGGCTGTGGAATGGCTGAAAAACCCCAACGAGAGCTAACGTCTAAGTTACCCTGCATTCAAATGTAGGAGCGGGAGGCCTGAGGCCTGGGCCGCAGCGCCTGCATGGGCATAACGTCGCATAGCCTCTCGCTTTTTATTCAGAGCCCATTGGCGCCATCTTGTTTTTTTGCAACCAGAAGTGACATGAGCACGCTAAATAAGATTAGTAATTGCTTTTAGGCAATCAAAAATGTTGCAGTCAACTTTCATGGCGTGAAAACACACTGTGAAAGGGTAAAAGTTGTAAAATGAAAATACAGTTAACTCCCAGACGTCCCAGTGGTAGCGCCCTGTCAATAACAAAGTAGCCCCGCCCTAAAGCATACTCTGTTTTATGGTCTATGTGACTCTAAATGGACCATAATTTACTAAATGAACATCATGCTGTATTGAAGAAGACTGGAAACTAGAGATTAAGACCATAAACTCATGTTTACAATGTTTACTGAGGGAATAAATCCAGAGAGAAGCAAGACATAAAATGCAAGTTTAAGGCACTTTGGCATTGGCTTCACAATTCAGAACCGGAGGTTGCCGCCTGGCAGCCACACATCCTGCATGTGTAGCGTGGGGAACGGATCCTTTGACAGTATATTGACATCATACTGGCAACATTGCTAGTTTCAATGTCTATATGTGTAGAACATGTCACAGACATAAAAAAAAGGTCAATATTTCTTTTTAACTCAACACCTCTGGTTTCAGTTTCAAAACAAAAGCCACATAGCATTTTTCTTTGGACTGAATCCTTTCATTTGTTAACACAATGCTTTTATTTTGAAATAGTTGTACTTGCACAACTCCATAACTTAATAGGAGAACCAGCCTTTAATTGTGGATTATTATAATTTACAAAGGAGCACTCGCTTCTTGCATATTCTCTCTAAATGACAATTTTGAATGAAATGGAATATTCTATAATTGATGGCCATTATGAAAGACTAACTCTATGTCAAAAATAAAGGGCCGGCAGCAGCAGAAAGACGCATTGTTGCAGTCACGTGCTGCTCACTCAGGCCTTGTTGCCCGGTTCTTGGGTCCAATTTCATTTCTGCCGCTCTGCTGTATTCTGTAAATTTGATGCATCGTATGAAGAACACATGAGGAACACTTGACTTAGCACTCATGAGGAACCATTTGTCTCACACATGTGCACGTTTTAGTTTGTTGGTTGTTTTCTTTGCAATGTTTCCAAGCAAAGCAGTCACCGTGGGTGCATCTGGAGCATACGCTGCATGATGTAATGGTGCTTATGTACGGCCTACTGTGGAGCTGCAGAGTCAGATTGTCTTTAACCCGCTGTAAGTTTGAACTTCAACACTAGGAAGGCCTGTGGTTGGTTTGGTTTGGGTCTATTGTCGCAGTGTATAGTTGAGTTTCGGCAGATGTCTAAATCATTATGTGAAGTTAAGTTCTAACACATGTCTAGGGAAATGCTATATGCCCTTAAAATAGAATAAGCTTCAAGAGCAGCGCCAAAGACGATGCAAACTGTAAAGGCTCAGTCACATCAGCATTTAGAAAGGTGAAGTTTTACAGCAAAAATCTATAATTTTCAAACGGTATCTCTACAATCAGTGGATTCACCCACTGGGGTGAAGTAAAGCTGCTTCCCTGCCAAAGTTGCATCGTTGACAATAGCAAGTCATCCTGACTAAGGAGAGTCCACAATGGAGGAAGCTACCTCAACTTATTAGCTGTGTTGCATCATCCACTTGTATTTAACCCTCCTGTCAGCGTATAAAGTGCTCCATAAAAGAAGAATGATTTTAATGGTATGTTTTAATGGTATGTTTTAATGGTAGTAATACATCTTTTGAATGAACTGTGTACTTATTGACCCGCTAGTGTAGACTGGGCTAGCGAGGCTCGTACTGTATGATAACCTTTCATTGAATGAACCCTAAGAACATAATTCCAGGTGGGAGTAGACGACTGAGTAGAGACAAAATCCCGAGAAAGTCTTACAGACATTATGACTGACTAGCACGAGCATATTCTTGGTTAGTTAGCCTGTTAGCTCGCTAGCTACAATAGTTCGCCAACTAGCCCAATAAGTGTTCACTGTGTCACAAAGCTTCTAGTTCCACATATTTTAAGGGTAACTTCGCCTGCAGGTCTGAGGCTAAGTCGAACCGCTGCGTAATGAAATATTTTTTTTAAAAGGTGGGCAAGGGGCTGAGAGATGAAACCCCGCCCACTTCCGTATGACGAAAGCCTCGCCGCAGTGTCAACGAACACGACAGCTGCAATTACTTGTTATGGCATGAGGCACAGAATTTGATGCATTCGCTATTTAGGAGATAGGAACATTCATCTTATTTAGTTTACAGCTTAATCTTTTTTAAAGTGTGCAGTTACTCTTTAGTAACACCTCTGGCTGTGTGAACGGGCCAGTCTGTCCAGGTCTGAATGAAGTGTAATCAAACCGAGGACTTTGTGCAACCAAACCAATCCCTCTGCAGGTCCGGAGTGCAGAACAAGTGAAGGTAGCAGCCATGCTGTTGTGGCTGAGCAGAGACATGCTGCATCCAGATGACCCGTCGGTCTGTTTCTTATCATTTCCCTTTCTCACACACACACACACACACACACACACACACACACACACACACACAC
>NW_022280163.1:318167-336811 GCF_004355925.1 Anarrhichthys ocellatus | reverse complement strand
ACACACACACACACACACACACACACACACACACACACACACACACAACACGGAGATTAAAGAAAATGACAGACACGAGAGCGAATGAAAAAAAAAAGAAAGAAGTGGGAGTCATTGGCTCCAACTATAAGAGACTGGCAGAGCTGCACTTCTAGTCAACATTCTTCTCCAAAGTGTTGACTGGCAGCTCCAAGGTGCGAATGACATGACAGCCACATGTTCGATTCACAACGCTCGGCAGGTGCAAAACCCAAAGGCGAGGAAACTTGTTGATCTGCGGATGATGAAAAGATTTAAACGTGCTATGATTTGAAAATAATGAGAGAGAATATGAAGCAAAGTGGAGCCAAGGCGCCGTGCCTTGTACATCACCAGTTCTCACACAGCAAAGAACTGACGGAGCTGAAATTAACTGATTAAAGAGAAGAAGAATATCAAAACATTTAAGAATGTAGTACACATCTCTCCTTCTTTTGAGACCCTTTTAATCAGAATCATTCCTCTGCACTGAGGGAAAAATCTCACTTCTGTCTCTAACAAAAATATTGTGATCACAGCTAACCACAAAGACCAACACCGAGCATGAATCCAGCAGTGACAAAAGAAGAACTGCATGATTAATAGAAGACATTCACAAACACAGTTCATGTCTGCACAGTAAACACTTGTACTGAGGTGTCTTTGTATTAATAAGCGATTGCATGATAAATTGGCGGGATCATGAACAATTTAAAAGGTCTAGTTGTAGAGCTGGCAGCTCTGTGATGCTGAGCTAAATGCTAACGTCAGCATGCTAATAGGCTCACAATTCCAATGCAAACGTCCTCGTTTAGCAGGTATCCTGTTTGCCGTGTTCCTCATCTGAGTTTAAAGCGTTAAAAACATTTGCCAAAGTTTGTGCAAGACACAAAGTGTAGCTGAGGCTGATGGGAATATCATTAGTTTTTGTCAAAAACCAATGTACTGGACATATTAAAAATCTGACCCGATGACGGCGCCAGCCGAAAAGTTAAGGGATAACCAACGTTATTAAAATGCATCTTGAATGTGAGTGCCAAATGTCATGGTAATCCATACAATAATCGCCCGGAAATGTCACAAATGTGAACCTCCCGGAGCAAGAGAAAAAAAGATCACCGAAGTCATTGAGAGTCGTCATCTGGGTACCATGAATCTCTAGAGCCATGCTACCAGCACTTACATAGTCTCTGGGGGGAAGATGCTTTTGTACTGAAACGCTGATCCCCGTCGTTGATTGTAAAATGTACCTTTAGAATCAACATTATTTAGATAATTATATTTTTAATATGAGCCAAACACCAAAGTGTAGCATCAGGTTTTCGATTGCATGCAGAATCAGTGCAGGCCATCTGCAATTATTTGGTAAAGGAACAAGACCATGTTTAAAAATTAGAAGCAGAGGCCTGTTGTATCACTGCTTTATCACATCGAAAAACATCCACACTTTTGGCACAAAGCGAGGCTCAGCCTTCTAATTAGGGCAGTTTTTGCTGAGGATTTCACATGGCGGTAGGGTCTTTGGAGCAGCCTTTTGTCGTTCTTCAAAAAAAAAATCACCCCATTCTTTCTCCCGCCTTGCTCTCCACCTCTACCTCTTCCATTTTTCAAGTGCCTGAGCAACTTCCTACTCTGTAAAAAAAGACACAGTTCAATCACAACTCTTCTGTCTGTTGTCTCTCAGAGGGCGAGGGGAGGGGAGGGATGGACCAAGAGAGGAGAAAGTAAAGAAGGGAGAGTGGTGGTATGCAAACGTAGGGTCCTTATCAAGTAGGGGAGAGGGGGGACCGCAAACGAGGAGCGTCGACGAAGAGGGAGAAAAGAGATCTTAATTTGTTTGAACACTCCTGGTTTGATCTCGGACACAATCAGGGCCACGGGGAAGTTATGCAGAGCGGAAGGAGGGAAAGCCACAAGGACAGGAAGGATAAGAGGCAGATGGACGGACGTGCAGAGAGGACAGAGACAGACGACTCACACAAAAGGGCTGTTTAGGAGGAATTTGGTGGACAGATGTTTGTGTGTGCGAATTAATGGAGGAGAGTTCCTCTTTGATGGGACCAAAGTTAGCGTTTGCTCATAAGGACGGGAACAGCCTTTTAGGAACTGCACAATCACACACAAAGCCTGAAGCCCTTTAACACTCCGCCCCCCCCCCCCCCCCCACATCCCTACTCAACAAACACTCCCCAACAGCCCAACCTCTGGGAAGGGAGCATACTTTTGTGCGATTGGGCCGGCCTCATCATGTTAACGGCAGTATATGCAAGGATGCATGGGCATTATTTCTTCTGAGTCACAAAAGTCACAAACGGAAACATGCTAACGCCCACATTATATACATTATGTAACACCAAAATTTAGCTTGCACTTTTTTAGTCACAGATGGCCAGGTGATCAATTTCATAATGGTAAGGGCCATCTAATGCTAATTCTATTACTGACAAATGCATTATTTTTTGCAAATAATCGATTAGTCGTCTCTAAATTGCTTTTTTTGTCCGACCAACGACTAAAATCTGGCTCACATTTGAGGAGCAGGAACCAGAGCACGTTTGTCATTTCTGCTTGATAACTGACTTAAAGGACCTGTGTGAAGGATTTTTTCTATCTGCAGAAATGGAATATAATATTCATTATTATGTTTTCATTCGTTTGTAATAACTCGCAACTAAGAATTGTTGTTTTCATGAGCTTAGAATGAGCCTCTCAGGGAGCAGGTCCTCTTCCGACATGTTGCACCGTCATGTTTCTACAGTAGCCCAGAACGGACAAACCCAACACTGTCTTCAGAGAGGGCCTCTCCCGTTTTTACCTTTATCTCCCTCAAGGTCACCGTAGGTTCTCCGACACGCTTGGAAAGGGAGCGATGAGAGGTATTCAGTTGGTTGCAATCTGCAACCACACCACTACATGACACTAAATCCCACTAGGGTTGTCACAATACCAGATTTAGTAGTCAATCCCAATACCAGTGACATTCCATGACTCTTGATACCAAATTCGATACCAAGTTAAAAAAAACAATAAACACTAGTTAGTGTAAGGAAGTTAAAGAGATCATAATTCCCTCTCTATTATCTATTATCTATTGCTGTGAAAACATCTCCTTCAAACAACTGCATTTATTAAAGTTTCTCGTCCAAAACTAAAATTTACAAGATAACGTTTGAACTCGTCGTGATAATGTTATTACCTTCACCTAATATTAATTTGAACTAAAAGAGCTTTAACACATCAGAATGAAACTCAATGCAACCTCTCTTAAAGGGTTCGTTAGACTTTTTCGGAAGTGTGGTTGTATGAGGTACTTAACCATAGACTGTGTTTACCTACAGCAGATGGTGGTCGGCATGCCCCAGTTTGGAGAAGCAGACAAGTAGTGCACTGCTGTGGACGGGGGCAGCAGTACACACATTTGAAATCACGTAAAAGAAAGGCTAAACCCCACTTCAAAACACCAAACTATCCTTTCAACGTTAGCCGTTAGCTTCACAGGATTGTGCTGCCCATCGGCTGCTAACAGCTAACGTTCACTAGCTTTCCTCCTTAAAACATTCAATACAGATTTGTTGTTCACAATGTAACGTTATTGTTAAACGCTTGTGCGTTTACTGTGTCCTTTCGGATTGTAGACGATGTCAGTCTCGAACCTCCGTAGAAGACGAGTACTGTCACGGTTTCAGAATTTTTGCACCGACTTGGTGCCAAAGCATCTATTCTCGTGTCCTCCCTTAATCCTGCACACTGGTCCTTTAAATAATGAACCGATGATTAAATTGATTGACTATTCACGAAATCAACTAGATGTTTCAGCACTACTAAAATGTGTTATTTGATAGTTAATATAAATGTACAGTGTGTAAAGAAATACCATTAACAATGCTTTTTCTGTCAAACGGAAGAGCCCCCAGACTTATTCTGTCTCCCCGACCTCTGAAACCAAACCGACATCTTTATACAGGTGAATGCGACAGTGGGACATTTTAAAAACATCAAAGTAAGTGTATTGTAAAAACATTTAAAAGACTTGAATGAAGAGAAAAGTCAAAGGCGGTTCGAGGCAGCATATAAAAGCCTGGCGCACATAATGTCTGACAGTATGAATGTGGAGCAGAAATGGGCTGACATGGCTCTGAAGACAAACTGTGATAAAAGTTGAAAGTTCGCATCTGTGTGTCAGATTTCTGCGGGGGCCTCTGACGGTGGGGGACTAGATGGCTATGGGGAAGAAAAAGGGAAAAAGATTTTTTTTTTTTTTTTTTGTGTGTGTGTGTGTGTGTGGTTGAAAATGTCGGAGGAGGTGTGAGATCACATCCGGCTGTCATAAACCTTTTGGCAGTCAGAAATACTGAGATAGAGGTGGAGATGTGGGGAAGGATGAAACAAAGGAGGGTTTAAGGGAACAAGTGGTGAGAAAGAGGGACGGGTGAAGGGAGGGAGATAGGGGGAGAAGAGATGAAAACCACTCTCCCTTTCTTTCTCCAAACTCCAGACGTAAAAGAAATATGGAAGCTGAAGCGTCGCTGTAGTGCCACCACAGTCAGCAGCTGGAATACAGACGAGGCCAGAAGAGAAACTTCTCCTCGACTTCCAGGCCACTTCATAGCACCTTCTCCATCTCAGTCATCATCTGCTCTCTGAGGATCTCCGCGTCGCCGACCTTGATGAACGTCACTTCACAGGACATTCATCACATGCTCTCTTCCTCTGTTTTTTGCGTGGGACTGTTCACCATCAAGTGTTACGATCTTATCCACCATCGAGCTTTTCCAACAGTACATAGTGTTGTTTGTGTCTGACCATCAGAACATCACACAAGCTCACCACAAAACATTCATCAGTCTGTTTTGTCGCTATTGGTATCTTATTCACCCCATCCTGATGGAGGGATCCCTCCTTTGTTGCTCTCCCTGAGGTTTCTTCCTTTTTTCTCCCTGTTATAGTTTTTTTTTTTTTTGGGGGGGGGGGGGGGGAGTTTTTCCTGCTCCGATGTGAGGGTCCCCGGGACAGAGGATGTCATGTTAGCAATATCTCAGGGACCGCCTGCGTTCCGACCCTTGAGATTAAGATATACAGGTACAACAAGCCATCTACCTAGTGTTCCAGTTAAGCATCATCTTATTGAATCGGAGTCCAGTAATGAATCTGCTTATTAGATCTGAAATGTGTCAAATACCTTATTTAATCCATTATGGTATAGCTTTTAAACCTTTAGTTGAAAAAGTCACAATTAATCTAATATCTAACAGCTAAATCTCTGACTTTTAAATGCATTCAAATAAATATGTGTATAGCAGAGATGCTTATTATTGTTTTACCACATCGGGGCTCCACCTCCACAAAACCTGTTGAGAAGCGAAGGTACTCGTATCAGAACTTAAGACGATCACCGCCCAAAGGCGTCTTCCGACCACTGGGCCAGACCAAAAGCCACCAGAAGCGGGATGGTAGCTAAGCTAACCCAGCTAGGACCTAAGGCTGCTCCACTAGCCTTCTCCTGGCTGGTTTGATTTAAAACAGTAGAGGGCTCGTTGAGCCATTTGCAACCCCTGAAATGCAGGTTTTTATGAAGTTGGTAACAAATGTCAATATTTACACCAGCATTGACGCGTTTCAGCACAGTACAGTCATATTATATTACAGATTAAAGTACAATTACGGCCTTATGCCTCCGCCAACAAATCAAGTTGGCAGTCTGTCCAAAATGTCAACAGATCATCATTTTATCCGATTAGACATTTGTGTGAAATTGTTAGAATTAGCATATCAAATCATGAGTCATGGTCAGCGACTTCTGACCACCAAATTCTAATCAGTTCATCCTCAGGTGGATGTTTGCGCCAAAGTTGAAAAATTCCCTCCAGGTGTTCCAGAGATATTGCATTCACAAGAGTGAACTGGACGGACTGTTAAACCAGGCAACGTAACGCCTGAATAAAAACCCGTTTAAGGGTGCAGTACCTCATTACATACATGGCCTTTGCAGTGTGATGAAGCGACACGGCTCAATTTCCCGAAGCATTATAAGCCTAATATAATATTTCTTTATATTAAGGCTTTCAAATTTTCTTCAGACGTAAAAAGAGTCGCTAATCCTTTCAGGCGAGTCAGGGCATCTGAATGTTTCGTACTAACAACAACAACAAAGAGGAAGAATGTTCAGTAAGACATTTGTTTTTAGAAATCACATTATTTTACTGACCTGGAACCGGATCAACAAATGCAACTAGAGCCAGAATTTAAACCTACAACAACCACCAATCACACAACCAGATATCAGTTTCCAACCACACCGTATTCTGTTTAAATGTGGCTCGCTGGGCAAATGGCAATATACTGTAGTTGTAATTGTTCCAACGTACTAGCCCCTGCGGATGACAGGCGACAAAAAAAATGTTTCCTGCCCCACTTGAGTTTGGCCTGCTCCGTCCTACGCTGCAATGGGTCGCGCTACACAGAGGACACTGGAGTTGTTATGGCTGTGTCCCTCTCAGAGAGCACTGGGCACGACGCTCTGCTGTGAGAGCACAGCCCTTGGCACTTCACCGCAGTGCCTGAAGCAAAAACACCGGTGCCAAGGCAAACAGAGTGACTTCATCCTGTTTGTCATCTCACTGAAGGACAAGTGGGCTCTTGGAGGGCCCTCTGGGGTACAGAGCTGGGTAGGAGGGAGCTGAACTGGACCAACTTAAAAGGCTTTCTGGCTCCAGATAGCTGGACTATGTGCATGTTAGATAGAGAGACACATTTATACAGCATCTACTCTATTGTTAGGCTACATTGTTCCCCTTTAGCCCATTCTTCCTGGATGCTAATCCATGCCAAGAAAGCTTGATGAATTGAGCTGATACAGTGGGCCCGAAATACTGAAGTAAAGAGGAAGTAAGGCAGAAAACAAGTAAGTGACAGGGCGCTAGAGGTTGTTACGAGGCATGTATGCATGTTAAGTTGGGTATGTATGCATGTGTGTGTGTTGTCTGGTTCTGGGGCCGGTTAGAGCCAAGCCCAGGGCACTTGGAGCCCTTCCCACTCCCTGCGGAGAGGTGTGCGCCAGCAAGACGGGAACCAGGGCCTCTGCAGCTGCTCTCCCCTCCACACACACACACACACACACTTTCCAGTCCAACACAAACGTTCATTTCACATCTCCCTCATAGCCTCGTCTCTCCAGCTCTCCCTCCGTCTCACACTTTGTGACTCCAGCTCTCTCTCTCTCTCTTTCTCTTAAGATTCCACGAGCTGAGATAGCGAGATAAAACAAAACGCAGGCTGCACTACAGGTTGCATTAATTACAAGATAAAAGGAAACACTGAACAAACGGCAGTAATAAAGTGCACACAAGAGGAAACTGTAAGAAATAAAAGACACATACCCTGAACACAGAACACATATGGGCTTGACAACATGAAAGTGTCTTACTTCTTCTCTCATTTGTTCCCCAACTGGCAGATAAGTAAACCAGAGTGGCTGACCGTTTAAGAGGCAATTTTGATGGTTAATTAACCATTTAATTTAACTATTGGCAAGAACACATATTTCCGAAGCGGACGTTGGAAGTAGCTAAGGAGTGAGCCATCTCACTTCCTTCTCATCTCTGTGTTGTACTCGCAAAAAGATGGCAGCAGGTAAACACAAAGTTTATGAGCTGAAGCGCAAGCGAGCATTTCTATTATCGGTTGGGTGGCGTTGGAGGATGTGGGCCAAAGTATTGTGCAGTTTGCCTCAAGCTTGAGAGCAAAGCGGAGAAAACGTCTGTCTGAAATGTCATCACTTCATCATTTTATCCTGTTAAACATTTGTATGAAATTGTCATAACTCGCATATGGATTATTGAGTTATGGCCAAATACATGTTTTGTGAGAGCATTTTCACAACATAACAGTCCATTTAAAATACTCTGCTCCATAAACTACCATTTGAACAGAAATATGATCCTGAACATATAACGTAGCCCTTTCAGATGGCCGATAGATAGATTAGTAGTTCATTCTCAACTATAGGAGAATAAATAGGAAAAGGTTGAAATCATTTTCTGGGACATTAGACTTTTCAGGACATTTTTCCTCCCATTTTCCATGACCAAGAAAAATTGTTTAAGTGTTTGTCAGTTTTTCAGGACACATGGGAACCCTGCATTGAATAGATTTATGTTTTTGACTGTTTATGAGGAAAAAAAAACAACCTAAAAATTTCCCCACGAAAACATTTTACAGACCACACGAAAATACAGTTGCAGACCTCATTACTTTTCATCAGCTACTGGAACTTCCCACTTCACTCTGTTATTGGCCATGTTATCTACATCTAAATAAACTGTTTCTCTTGTGGTTCTTAAGAGGGGTTAAAAATAGCACCATCTTTTTCCTTCTTTTTTCTTTTCAAATAATGCAGATGAGTAACGACCAGGTGGCAACCTTCAGTTCTGAAGAGTGAAGCCGATGCGGAAGTGTCTTAAAACTTGATTTCTCTCTACTGACTAGCAGGGGGCGACTCCTCTGGTTGTATAGAAGTCTATGATAAAATGACTCTACTTCTCTCTTGATTTATTACCTCAATAAACTTTGTAAACATGAGGTTATGGTCTCAATCTCTAGTGATGATTGACAGGTCGCTGTCGCTACCAGAGATGTAAACGGCGTCTATACGTCACTCCTCCACATTCCAAATATGGTAACCTCCTTTCATTGGCTGCAAAAAAACAACAACATGGCGACAGCGAAATCTGCAAACTCGAGGCTTCAAAACAGTCCACAAACCAATGGGTGACGTCACGATGACTACGTCCTCTTCACGTACACAGTCTATGATATTGACCCGAAAACTGAAACACATTCAACCTGAACAGCTCTAGAGGACAGCAGCTTAAAAGAGACAGATATGCAACAGAAAATGTTCACAGTGACAGTTCTGCAAGGACAACGTGTTGCTCAAGGGCAATTCAGCAGATGATTGCTGTCAAGACAGCTTGGGGCCCCGTCGGTCTGGTTGAGGAACAGCTGAAGGATGCTTTCCGAGTTCATGGTTCTGGTTCAAGATCGTTTAAGCACAATGCGGAAATGGCAAAAAAAAAGGAAACATGGTGGAATCAAGTCTCATTACTGAAACACAATACAAGCCTGCAGTGCATCTACAGTCCAGAGGAAGTTTGCTGAAGCATGGGAAGGAAGAGAAAACACTCAAGCACGAATGTGGAGAATTCATCTTGACTTTCAGGGCACGACTGTGAACTGTCTCTCACTCTTGGTCATTTCCTCCAATTCATTCATCTTTTGCAGCTGGGTCTCAAGCTCTGGAAATCTAGCTATTATGTGCAAATGTGTGTGTGCACGTTTTGTTTTTTTTGTGCAAAAGCATGCGCCTGTGTGTGACTAAGTGTGTGTGTCAGGTCAGGTGTTGAGTGTCAAAGCGAGTAGCAGCGGAGCGTAATAGAGACGTGGTGGGAAAGCAGCAGGTCTGACACCAGTGGGCTCCATGATAAATGTGCGCTTTGACAAATGGACCCATAGAAATAATCCCATATAAGTACTCCTGTCTCTGTCTCTCTCTCACACACACACACACACACAGCTGGCTCTGATCCTGGGCAGGAAATGTGTGTGTATGCGTGTGTGCGTAGGAGAGAAAAAAAGAGACGCACAACATGAGAGAACGCAAAAGTGGGTGTTTTCTCATTCTTAAAGCCCAGATCTTTCTGATCATCAAAGATGACATCTTTAAGAGTAAACACACTGAGACAATAAAGGTGCCCTCGTTCTCGTCCCGACAGCTCGTCCGCTTCACACAGCATCTGACTCCTCCGCGGCCACTGAGCCTCGACGACCAAAAACAAACTCCACATCAAACAGAAAACCGATACAGTACCACGAAGGGAAGAAAGGGCCAACAGGTGTCTTTGTGTGTACAGGTGTGTGTGTGTGTGTGAGCGGTGAGGCTGTGTGGAGGCGTGTACAGATGTGTGATCCCGTCTGCGCTGCATCCCTCAACCAAGTCTGTCCATGAATGTGGACACATGAGGGTACGCCAGCGTCCTCCGGGCATGTGCGCGCATACTCATCTGATCGAGGGGTCTGTTTGCAATTTTTCTTCTCTTTCTTATGTGAGAAAACAACTTGTTAGCATTATGACTTAAATGGCGGGTACAGCTCTTTTGGCAGCGGAGGGGAACAGTAATGCTCTAAAAATGAAAATAAGAGGAAAGTTGTCCAGTTTGTTTCGCCAATGCTGACTTTATTACCAGTCTGCATATGGCCATAAATATTTATAAACTGTGTAAAATTGCTGTAAAAGCAGACAAGGGGGGAAAAAAACTCCACACCCTGAAAATGACGGGCCCAGCGTTGGCGTGGCATTCATTTCAGTCATTAAAATGAGGAGGAAATTATTAGTGACAAGCTTTTTGGAATTACATCATGCTTTGGGTCAAAGGGCCTCCCCATAAGGAATTATAATGGGAGGACCAGAGGTACACTAATGATATCTGTAGCTTTGGGATTGATGCTCATCCGCCAAGTCTTAAAAGGTAACATATCATACATATATAACATACAACATATTCAGGTTCATACTTTCTACAAGAACATGTTTACATGCTTTTATGTTCAAAAACCCCATTATTGTTCTCATACTTCCTGTCCGTAGATACCTTTATTCACCCTCTGTCTGAAACGCTCCGTTTTAGCGCCTGTCTCTTTAAGAGCCCCCTCCTGAAAAAGCCACGTCTGTTTTGATTGGCTTGCAAGAAAAATATGGCACATCTTTGCAAAGGTTGTTCCAGACGGCAACCTGTAGCTGCAGTGAAGACAATGCGGATGTTTCATAAAATTTTCATTCTCTCTACTGACCACCAGGGGGCGACTCCTCTGGTTGTATAGAAGTCTATGAGAAAATGACTCTACTTCTCTCTTGATTTATTCCCTCAGTAAACATTGTAAACATGAGTTTATGGTCTCAATCTCTAGTTTCAAGTCTTCTTCAATACAGCATGATGTTCATTTCGTAAATTATGGTCCATTTAGAGTCAAATAGACATAAAGCAGAGTGTGCTTTAGGGCGGGGCTACTGTGATTGACAGGTCGCTGCTGCTACCAGAGACGTATACGGCGTTTCTACGTCACTCCTCCGCAATCCAAATAAAATAACTTCCGTTTATCACTTGCAAAAAAAACAACAAAATCGCTTAACTTGAAGCTTCAAAAGAACAGTCCACAGACCAGTGGGTGACGCCACGATGACTATGTCCACTTCTTATAAACAGTCTATGGGTAGTTTACAAGCCGTGGGAGGACTCAATGAGGGGCGGTATATCCTAATAAGCCTGCATGTGGCTTTGGAAGGGGGGCCGAACACATGTCACATGTTTTCTGATCTAGACAGCATCAGAGACAAATTCCCATAGGGGCGTTGTCCCATTAGAATGGTGTATGTTAAGCCACAACTTCAGCCTCCTGTTAACATACAGTTACTCTAAGGCCTTTCATTTTGAAGGGTTTCATATAGACCGTTATTGTTACATACTTTATCTGCACCCCCAACACTCCTATTTTGAGTGTAATTAATTTGCCAGAAAAAGAGACAAAACACACTACAAAGCCATATACGATATAATATATTTATTTACATATTGCGATAATATCATTATCACAAATTATTTTGGCCACGATAATCATGTCGTGAAAATCTGATATGGTGACAACCTTAATTGGGATAGTGTTCTTTCTACTGTATATCTTACTGTGTCTGCTTGCAGTGAATAGCAGGCCCTGTTCCATGTGCCATGTTAGACTATGCTGTACGTCCTTATGTCCTCACATTAGTCAGTGTCTAACAGGCATAAATGACAACAAGGCCCTATCGTTTTTGCCCTATGCTCCCTTCTTCTTTTGTCCCCTTCAAAATCTGTCTTGATCTTTCTTTCTGTACACGTGTACTGTATGACAATGTAGGGTCCATCTATCTGCCAGCCTCTGCACCAATCGCCAGGCCTTCAGACCTTTGATGTCACTGGAGTGTTGGCATGTGACGGAGGGAACAAAGGCCCTCCTCTGTATGGTCTGTTTCCATACAGCTAGGCCCTCTCCTAATCCTACTCAGTAGAAGACAGGAGGGAGGAGCTGAGAGGCAGGGAAAAGAGATGGTCCATAACGCAAATCTTCCCATAGAATTCTACTGTTTGTCTGCCATGTGTTTCTAAATATGACTTGAACTTATTGTTACCTACGAGTAGCTACTGTCCTGTAAAGAGTTGGAATGTCCTTGTACTTTTGTTCCTCCACAGTCAACAAGCCAGAATTCGGTTTATTTTTGTTGTGGTTGTAAATGTGCAGATTGGCTAATCTACTGTATATTAAATAATGAGGCATTAGGCAAGAACAATTAAAACTATACTGGCAGCGATGTGAATTTGCGAGAGTTGCAGCACATTTTCAATAAAAGATTTGAATAGATTCGTGCTGGCATGGGACCAACTACCAGGATCCTTTTGACCCAGAGCAGCGTCTGACAGTCCGTCTAAGCTAAACTGTTGTATAGCTTAAGCTACTGTACGCTACTTTATCGAGTTTCCTTTTAGCGATATGCTCAGACTGTATTTGAGTTCCCTCTGGTAAACAGTTACGCAGTGTATATGTCTGCTTTCGCCAAATGTCCCAATTTATCCTCAGGAGGCCATGAATGTCTGAACCAAATTTCATGTCAGTCCATCCCGATACATCAAACTACAAATGTCAACCTCATGGTGGTGCCACAGGAAGAGTCAAGGGATCACCAAGGTGATAAGGATTCATCATCTGGGAACCATACATGATTGTACTAAATGTTACGGCAATCCATCGCACAGATGTTGAGATGTTTCAGTCTGGACCTGCCGACCAACCAACCTCGCCATCCCGAGAACCACACCGTAGAGTGGTGAAAAAAGACAATGAGCTTGAATACTAAATATAATTTGAGGTCATCAAAAGTGTAACATAATCCTCAGTCAGTTTTTTAAGGGGTTTGCATTTGCTCAACCCAAAGTTAATTTGCAGTTTTATGTGAAATCAAACTCTTGCTTTCACCAACTCAGTCTTGGATTCAGCCTTACTTTAAGTGTCCGAACTCAGTGCAGTCCTTTATGATGTGACACAACCACTGACTTAGAATATGTATTGCTCCATCTTAATTTTCCTGCAACCGATCTTGAGGCCCCGGCAGACACAGGCCTTGCCTACGGGGCTCGCATGAGCTCCGGTCAAAGTCTCTTTCTCCTCCAAGCAGGCCATTGTTGCGGGGGATGATAAATATTTACTCTTCCCAGCTTGGCAGGGAAATGAGTGGGAGGGGAGAGGGAGCCATTGTGACAGAGGGGTCAGAGACGCTGACAAGTCAGCAGGGTCCTTCCTTCCCCACTGGCACCTAAAACCCCAATACACTACGAGGCCTCGCACCGGGTCCGACGCAATGCCGGTAATGGTTAGAGCAGTTGGTGTGTGTGTGTGTGTCTTATTCAGACTGGGACTCCGAATGAGAGGGGATGGGGACAAGAGAAAGACAGACAGACAGTCAAGAAAACGACCACAGAAAGAGACACTTTGAAAAGGAGAGTGGAGAAGGTTCCCCTTTGAGAGCTGTTTACATGACAGACCACCAGCGGAACTCACAAGACAATAGAGCAAAGAGGATCCACAATACCAGACAATGGCGACTAAAAGAAAGGAGGCACTGGTGTTATGAATACACATGTCCCTCCGGGCTTCATCTCTCCCACTCACCCACTTCTCCACAAAAGGAACCCAATAGGCATTTGTTTCGAGGCTCCGAGGCACAACAAAACAGCCCAATTCCAGAGGCGACCAAATTGAAATTGTCTACGTCTAAGCAATAATATTTGTTTAGTTACACTTCTTTACAAAATGACAAAAAAAAAAAAAAAAAGAATCTCTGCCGGTAAGTACACGAGTCAGTCCTTACCCTTTAACTCCATTAAAGAGCTCTATTTAAAGTCAGTGAGGAAATCCAAAAATGTAATATAAAAATCCATGCGTTTGGATATCTGTGACTGAAAAAATATTCTTTTGTGTACACACTCGCACATACATGTGCAGCGGGTCAGCTTGGTGTCAGACACAGATGTAAAGGTTGGACTTCCTACCGCTGTGATCAAAGCCGGTCGATCTTTAACAAAACCACAACCCCTACAACAATAAACAGAGCTCAGCTTTGCGTTGATCTGAAGCCGTGCGTCCGTGCCGTGCCTTCATTTATCATTTCCTCTCCAGCTCCCTGGCTAGAAGATCTGTTTCCTGTCTGGAAACAGCTACAGAATGAACAGAGAGCTGGAGGTGAATTCAAAGCAAATGGTTCTCTGACTATTGCCGTGAATTATACATGAGACCAGTTCAATACGTACTGTGGATCTACGGGACTAGAAGACAGATACTACGCCATATAGAAACACTGTTTGGGTTTTACTATCAGTGTGACCTCAGGTGGTTTGTGACTTTTTATTAAAACAGACACATAGCAGTTAAATACATTCAGTTTACTGTCATATATGACAAAGCAATGAATCAAATGTACACATTTTAATAGCTGGAACAAGTAAACATAAGCATTTCTGCTTGACAAATGGCTGAACAGATTAATCAGTTATCAAAAAGGTTTCCAAACCCTCCTCCTCTGATGGATTCATAATTTTAACTCTAGACCTTGTTGATCTTTTACCTCTAACTTCAGATTTTTTAAATTATACGCTTGGGTATTTAACCTCACTGCAAGTATTGCAACTTGATGTCAACTATCAAACGTTGACTTCCAATGTTTGATCAGATTATTTGGCTTAACTTCTTCTTGACCAGATATCCTGAAATCTTGTGTAATACAAGCCTAGTTTCTATGAACGTCTGCATCCAACACAGTTACATTGGACAGTTGTATTGGTCACATTTTAGTCAATGAAAAGAAAGTTGCACAGCAATGTTTTTAGGCCAAATGCTAAACATCAGCGTGTGAAAATGCTACAAATGATATTATATTTGTGGTAGGGTGATCAACTAAGTCAGCAGGGTTCATCCTCTGGGGACCATGAACGACAATGTTTCCTGAGAATCCATGGAATAGATGTTAAGATATTAGATAAACAAAAAAGAAAGCCTGCAATAATGTGGATTACATTACAACCATCATCGTGCAGAGCAAAAACTTGGCGGGACATCTAATATGAGTCCAATATCCAAGAACACAATGATGAAGTGAGCATCTGTAATGAAGACACTGATGATCCCATCTGCTTCATTAAACTTCCATTCAATGAGCATACCGTATATTTTCCCCTGAATTCAAACCACATGGATTGTGTCTCATATTTTTTTGGCAAGTAAAAGATTATAAAGCTGCCGACATTAAGTAAAGTAATCACGCTTCTGCTCCAAAACATAAGTGACGCGATGCGGAAGCCCCAATCCGTGCAAAGAATGAGATGAACCGGCCATAGATTCACTGGCAGAATTGGACAAATATGTGGGCTAATAGTTATTATATGCTTACAATCAATTTCAACAAGATAAAAATATTTGGAAAACCAATCCTGAAAAGCATCTGTTATTGTTCACAATGCAGGACTCTATATATGAATCCCAAAATGTTTAAACAATAACAGTTATTCATCACATTTACTGTCCCTTGATATGAATATGTGGTTTCAAGGTTGATCACAAATCGAACTGTGGACGCATTTCAAGTGAAATCATATTCTGTCTGGAGACCCGCCTCCAACTGAGCATGTGCACTGATGTCATTTCACTCCACCTGTGTCTTGTTACATGGAGGAGCGGCGTTGTCCTCGCGCCGCCCGATCACATCAACAAACGCAACAGATTATTAAAAATTAAAAATTAATATTAAAAATATTAAAAATCAACAAAGCAGAAACTTTAACGAAGACATCATCCCGAACCGTCGCAGCTGACGCTTCTAATGAAGTGACAAAAAAGAAGAAGAAAAGACGCGCTATTGTCTGCCAACATGAGGATTGTAGGACATGAAACGGCTGCCAGAGGCGTCTTCACACAGACGCACCATAGCAGAGATAAACATCTCCCAACCACTCATTAGGCTAATAAAGCCCGGTGGATAACCGGAGGCCTTGGATGACAGAGCAGCAGTCACTTACAGCTCTCCACGATCAAAGTTAAGAGGGCTGTGTTTGTCTGTGTGTTGGAGGGGGGGGGGGGGCACAGTCTGCCCCACTGTACAGTCTGCCTAGTAATCAGGGGTTCCCATGCACTAGACAGTCAACACAGCTGCCGGCAGGAGAGCAGGGAGTGGAGGATCACTGGCTGGTTACTGGCAGACTTGTTTGAGTCAGCAAGCTAATGAGCATTAGGACCAACCACCAAATCCTTCATGAAGGCTTTTTAAAAAATATATTTGATTTCCCTCTCGCCACCTTCTTTTGGTTGTTTAATCAGTCATTTGGTATGTGTTGTGTTTATTTGCCCCGTCCGTTGTTCCACTGTTGAATGAATCCATCTGAGAATGATGGTTTGAACGAGTTGGAAAAGAAGAAATCCAAGTCACTTTATCAGTCACGATCAGGGGAGAACGGATTACATTAGTTTCTAAATCAACATGTGGACATTGTTATTTTTTTTTAATGGGATAATGATGTACTTTTTTTGTTGGTTCGTTGTCGTTTATTCGTGTTGCTTCAGATATCAAGTGATACATTAAATAGAATTGTGTAAATCTAGTGTGAGTAACAGATCCATGGGTTTTGGGGCTTTTCACATGCCAGAACACTGCAATAACAATAATAATGTTGGGGGAGTGGCTTTGGAGTGAGGCCTGATGGGTCATGGCTCAGTGTTGATGACTTGGAGACTCTCTTGCTAGATGTAGCAACTTTTGGAGCTAGTGCTGCTCGCTGCTGGGCCGGGTGTTTAGGTTGGATCATCAAAAGAATCTAGCGAACTCTTGCTAGCCTAGCTTTAACGTTAGTACCGTAGATCTGAGTCAATAGACCCAAAGTGTTGTTTTTGTCTTTTTTTTTGGGGGGGGGGCTACTGTAAAAACTTCTTGAATACAAATAAACCTAATCTAAGATTTCAATCTTACTGCAAAGGGTTGTAGCCCAAAAAGGTAATGGTTAGTCACTTGGACTCATGAGGAGCATTTAACATTGCATTGAGTAAAGTTAATAATTCGACTAATGGTATAATTTGTTGATCACAGTTACTTTTTAGATCTTTCACCAACTACCTCAAATTACTTCCCTCGTGCAACCGCCGCTTTATTCCCCTGTAATTTCGGTCTACTTGATTATGACCACAATTTCCTGTAGGAAATGATGACACTCGAAGGAGGGAACACATGCGGAGGAAAAGTCACAACGTCGCCAAAAAAACAAATAATTAACCATTATTATTTGCAGATTTCCACTTTATGACCTGGCTTACACGGAGCTGGCCCCGGAATAAGGTCAGTGTTTACTTGGGCTCCAGAAAGCTTCTCAAAACGGTTGTGCAGTCCGTTAGAAAGGGAGAGAAGCTGGGCTGGGCAGCGCCGAGGCCTGCAGCCGGGCAGGATCAACTACAGACACTGTCCGTGTTACAAAGCAGCCACAGCTGCTCCATTCTAGCTGCTATCAAAACGCAGCAATGATTACACACACACACACACACACACACACACACACACACACACACACACATGATGAACGCACACATTAATAAATGAAGGCAGGCACGCCTACATTAAGCATTTACACAAGTGCACGCACGACAAGGTGCACGAAAGGGAACGAAACACGAACAAATCCCTGTAAAGTGAATGCATCTATGCTATGCATAGCTGCACATGCATGTACTCACCAACGCACCCCCCCCCCCCTCCCACACACACACACACACACACACACACAAACACACACACACCGCTGTGCATGTGTTCCCTCCTTAACATGACAAGGCAGCCAATGTAAAGGAATGAGGAGGGAGGACAGACTGGCGTCCAACTTGAACCCGCTGAGGCTCTGAACAGAGAGAGTTGTTGAGCTGACTGACGCGGCCCTGAAAGCCTTTCAGCAGGTCAGGTCACAGAGAGCCGAGAGACGGATTGAGTGAGTGTGAGAGAGAAATGTGTGTGTGTGTGTGTGTGTGTGTGTGTGTGTGATCACTTGTGCATGCCAGGCTGCACCGCTGATTTTAGAGTTCAGATTTATACTTCAACATGAAATCATGTGTTGGGAGGAGGTAAAGGGAACTGTTGATACTATTTTTCTTGGTGGGGATAATTTGTGAACAGTCACACTCTATCGCACGCGGCTGCGACCACAAATCATCCAACAAGCGGGTTTGGAGAGTAAAACGACCCTGGATTGACCCCAGATTTGTGTTAAAACGTGGCTTTGAGATAGATGCATGCTCCCCCCCCCCTCCGATACGGTCTACTTCTTCCTGGAATATGAATGCATCGTAGAGGTCTGTGAGCCGTGTGTAAACACCTTCACCCCTCGCTCACTGACCCAGCTGTAGCGAGGTGGAGAACAAACATCCTCACCTTTTACCGGAGGCTTGTCTGGACTCGCCAGACAGAGGCGTGGGGGGGGGGGGGGGGGGTTCCTAACTCTCTCCCATGTTTTCCTTGT